>NW_006922473.1:92602-100054 GCF_000298275.1 Orycteropus afer afer
TGATGTTCTTGATGTCATCCCACAATTCCTCTAGTTTCCAGTCACTGGTATTCAATTCATCATATCTGTTATTTAGATGATCTCTAAATCCACACAAACTCTAAATTCAGGAGGGGTATAACCAAGGTAAAGAACTCTAGAGGCATAGTGCCTAAAACAGTTGACTGGTAACCAGAAGGCTGGTGGTGCAAACCCACCAGCCACTCATTGGAAAAACAATTGGGACATCTACTTCCGTAATGATACTGCCTCAGAAACCCATGGAGGGATCACTACGAGTCTGATCTGACTCAACAGTAGTGAGAGTTATAACCAAGGTTATATTTTGACTTTCATGGACTTGTTTTAATTACCTTCAGTTTCAACTTGAATTTCCATATGAGCAACTGATGGCCTGTTCCAGTCAGCCCCTGGCCTTGTTTTGTCTGAAGATATTGAGCTTCTCCATCTCTTCTTTGCACAGATGTACTCAATCTGATTCCTGTGTGTTCCATCTGGCAAAGTCCATGTGTATAGCCACCATTTGTGTTGCTGAAAAAAGGTATTTTTAATGAATAAGTTGTTGGTCTTGAAAAATTGTATCATGTGATCTCTGGCACTTTTTCTATCACCAAAGGCATATTTTCCAACTACTAGTGATTCTTCTTTGTTTCCAACTTTTGTCTTTTCAGACTGCAGAAGTTGCTAAAAATCTTTCATTTCCTTGTCTTTGTCCTTGATGGTTGGTGTGTAAATTTGAATAATAGCAGTATTAACTGGTTTTCCTTGTAAGTGTGTGGATATTATCCTGTCACTGACAGCATTGCAATTCAAGATAGATCTTGAAATTTCCTTTGTGGCAATGAATGCCAAGTCATTCCTGCTAAATTTGTCATTCCCTGAATAGTAATAGATCATATGATTGTAAGATTCAAAATGGCCAAAACCAGTCCATTTCACCTCATGAATACCCTCAAGGATATTGATCTTTATGCATTCCATTTCATTTTCAACAACTTCCAATTTTCCTAGATGCATACTTTGTACATTCTTTCTTCTGATTATTAATGGATGTGTCCATTTCTTCCCATTTTGAATTGTGCCACATCAACAAATGAAGGACCCAAAAGCTTTCCTCCGTCCATGTCAAAGTCAGCTCTACTCTGAGGAGGCGGCTCTTTCCTAGTCATATTTTGAATGACTTCCAACCTGAGGGACTCATCTTCTGACAACATATTGTGCAATGTTTCAGGGCTATTCATGAAGCGTTCAAGTAATATATCAAACAGTGTTTCATTGATATTCATAAGGTTTTCACTGGCCAATTATTGGAGAAATGGGTGACCACTTCCCTCTTCCAAGTCTGTCTTAGTCTGGAAGCTCCACTGGAACCTGCCACTATGCACCACCTGCTGGTATTTGAAATACCAGTGACAAAATGTCAAGACTCACAGCAACACAAAAGCTAGCACAGTATAACAAACTGACAGACGAGTGGTGGGGATTTTGATTATACTTAAGTTATTCTCTTGATAATGTCCCATGTAAATCTTAGGCTTTCTTCTTCTTTCTTTCTTTCTTTTTTTTTTTTTTTTTTTTTTCATTGTTTCTCTGACAAAGTAGTATTGAACAATATGTCTTTAATTTCTCTAATTCTGTCTTCCATTGGTTCAGTTCTATTCCTCTGCCTTTCAATGTATTAACTGTTTATGAAATATTAGTATTAATCTTCCAGATTTCTTTTTGTTTTATGTGGCTTCTGTTTTTTCCCTTATCTGTCAGTTTTTTCCTAATTGTTTTCCTGATTTCTTCTAGAATTTTATTTGTGTTTTCCTTGATTTTGTCAGTGTTTTACTTGATTTTTTTTTTTTTTTTTCCTCAATCCACTGAAAGTAGCTAAATATAATTCTTTTAAATTCTCTATCAGGAGTTCTAATGCCATTTCTTCCTCAGGGAGTTTTTCTGATGCTGTTTTTGCACTTTGTTTGTACTGTTTTATGCTGTTTCTTTGAACTAAGATTGCCTGCTTTTTCTTAGACATTGCGATGTTGTATTTGCACTTAATTAGTGATTGTATGTTGTTGTGTTTCATCTAAGTGGGCTTTTGTTTGTTTTTGCTTTATTTTCTTTTCATATCTGCAAGGTAGTGAGGTTTGTGTGCTACTTTCTTTGCTTGTTTGAAAGTTCTTAGGTACTTATTACCTGCCTCCTGATGAACTGATAGAGGATGAGAATGTGTGAAAGATCTCTGTTCACTGTTTGTATAGAGCAGTTTAGTGTCCCTTGGGCTGATGTTGGACACTATCTGTCATTGTTCAGTTATTTTAAAAGCAAGTGGTGGTCCTTACTCAGTGGGTGGATGGTTTGGTACTGTGGGCACATTTTCTGACTCCCACCAGATGGAACAACCACAACAGAAAAAAAAAAAAAAAACAAATAACACAACAATAAATAAATTAATGCATAAAAGGACAGTGGAAAATGATGAAATATAAATAAACAACTGCAAAAAGAAAAAAAAAAGTAAATGAAAATGAAGAAGAAAAATATAAGAAGTACAATAAGAGAAAGAAAAAATAATACTGTGGAATAAAGAAAAGAGAGAATGATAATAGTAAACAACAAATAAGAAAAATACAAAAAGCAAAACTAAGCATGGGAAAAAAGAAAAGAGAAAAAGAAGTAAAGACAAATGGGATAAAGGGACAAGAAAAAAAAAAAGAAAGAAATCAAACAAAGGAGAAAAGAAAAGAAAAAAGAAAGGAAGGCAAGAACTGGAGCAGAGGACAGGCACCTGGGTGATGCTCCTGCTGGCCAAACAAGTGGCAGACCCCAGGACACCTGGTTCCAGAAGGATCCCTTGTCAGTGCAGGGAGCATCTGAGACCAGGTTGCCTGGACCAAGAATCAGTTCCTACCTGCCTAAAAGCTGGCAGGGAGCAAGTTCTTTACACAGTAGCAGTTGCTGCCTACTCCAGAGGAGGCTGGGGATGAAGTTACTGGTCACAGAAGGAGTTCCTCCCAGCCTAGGTGGTAAATGTGGGAGAGCTCCTTGACCTGGAAGAAATTCCTGACAGGCAAAAAGGTGGCTGTATTCAGGACTCCTGACCCTGGAAGGAGTTACCACTGGTCCAAAAGGTAACTGAGGGGAGGATGCCCGGATCCCGAGAGTGTTCCTGCTAACAAAAAAGGTGGCTGAGGGCTGGGGGCCTGAAACCAGAAGAAGTTCCTACCAGCGCACTAGGTGGCTGGGGAAGGGTTGCTAGTCCTGGAAGAAGTTTCTGCCTGCTCAGAAAGTTGCTGTGGGAGGGGACCCCAGTCCAGGATGGAATTCCTTCTGGCCCAGCAGGTGAGTCATTGTGGCAGTTGGCTGCACCTCTAGTCACTGCGAAGGTGTGGAGAATAGGGGCAATATCACACCTCTCTGGTGTGATACCTGTGTAGTCCTTGGCAAGCAGGGCTGATTATTAGGTGCATAGTCCTCAGGAAGAAAGGATGATTATCAGGATGCTGCCCCAATTAGAATGTTGCTTGCAAAAATTCAAAATGGCTGCATTATTAGGCTAAGTGACAATTCACATTTGCATTTGTCTCCTTATTTACAGTTTCTATTCAATTTGTTCTGCTTGGTATTTGACCCATTTATTTACCCTTCCTTCAAAGCTCAGTGTTCAAGGATTATCTGTATCTGTTTCATTTGTATTCTCAATTATTTGTTGTAGGTCTAGGTAGCTTTCTGTCTATTCTGCCATCTTACTAGAAGTGCTTAATTAACATTATTAACAAATGTTTTCATTGCTTAAAATTCACAATTCATTTTTTGACTTCTAGGCTGGGTGACATAGTTGCCCACCACCTTTCTTTATTTTGGTTTCATTTTGTTTACATTTTATTTACTGGAGTTTAGGTTTATGGAAAAATTATTCAGAAAATTCCAAAAATTCCCATATATTCCTTTTTGTTGTTGTTGTTGTTGTTATTTGCTGTCGAGTCAGTTCCTTTTATCCTCTGCAAACTATTTCATCTATTATTAAATTCTTATATTCCTATGGTACTTTTGTTACTGTTGATACACAGAGCTTATTTGTAATGGTTGAACAAAGCACTTATGGAAAACACTCACAGATCTGAGACCATGGCATTGAGAGTAAAGTTTTATTTTATTTCCACAGATTTATATCCCTATTAGAGAAGTTTAGTCATATCTTGACATGGTGAGATCACTCAGCTTTACATTCCTTTTATCCTCCTATGTGGATATAGATGCAGCAAAATATGATTTATCCTTCTCTTTATTCTTTGGATTACTAGGATGAAATTTAACTGAAAAATTCATCAAAATAAAAAAAAAGTACCTTGTGAAAATGCACTTTAAAAATATAATTAATTAGTTATAAAGATGGTTGAAATAGGATTAACCACATATCTCTAATTGTTGTTGTTAGCTGCTGTTGAGTCAGCTCTGATTCATAATGAGCCTGTGTACAAAAGAACAAATGCTTGGTCCTGTGTCAGTCTCACAATCCTTGCTACAAATGAGCTCACAATTGTAGCCACTGTGTTAATCCAACTCTTTGAGGGCCCTCCTCTTTTTCATAGACACTCGACTTTACCAAGCATGATATCCTTCTCCAGGGAATGGTCTTTCTGACAACATGACAAAAGTAAGTGAGAAGTCTGGTCATTTTCCTTTCCAAGATACATTCTGGCTGTACTTCTTCCAGGACAGATTTGTTAGTTCTTATGGCAGTCCATAATACTTTCAGTATTCTTTGCCACATCACAACTCAAAAGCATCAAGTCCTCTTAGGTCTTCCTTATTCATTGTCCAGCTTTCACATGCATATGAATCAACTGAAAATACCATGGTATGAGTTAGGCATACCTTAGTCTTCAAAGACACATTTATGCTCCTCAGCACTTTGAAGAGGTCTTTTGCAGAAGATTTGCCCAGTGTAATATGTTGTCTGATTTCTTGACTGCTACTTCCATTGATGTTGATGATGAATTTAAGTAACATGAAATTTTTGACAACGTCAATGTTTTCTCCACTTATCATGTTGCTGCTTATTAGTCCAGCTGTGAAGATATTCATGTCCTTTATGTTGAGGTGTAATCCATACTGAAGACAGTAGTCTTTAATCTTCATCAGTAAGTGCTTCATATCATTTTCACTTTCAGCAAGGAAGGTTGTGTCATTTGCATATCACAGGTTGTTAATGGGTCTTCCTCCAAATCTGATGCCATGTTATTCTTTATATAATCAAGGTTCTTGGATTATGTGTTCAATATACAGATGGAATAAGTGTGGTGAAAGGATACAACCGTGGCAAACTCCCTTCCTGATTTTAAACCATGTAATATCCCTTTGTTCTCTTCGAACAAGTCTCCTAGTTTATGTACATGTTCCTCATGAGAAGAATTTAGTGTTCTGGAATTTCCATTCTTCTCAATGTTATCCATAATTTGTTATGATCCATATAGTTGAATGCTGTTACATAGTCAATGAAACACATTTTCCTGGAATTCTTTGCTTTCAGCCAAGATCCATGACATCAGCAATAATATGCCTTGTTCTATGTCCTCTTTTGAATCCAGCTTGCATTTCTGGAAGTTCTCTGACAATATTCTGCTGAAGCCATTTTTGAATTCTCTTCAGCTAATTTTACTTTCATGTGATACTAATATACATATATATATATTTTTATAATTTCCACATTGTGCGGTATCACCTTTCTTTGGAATGGGTATAAATATGGATCTCTTCCAGTCAGTTGGCCAGGTAGCTCTCTTACAAATTTCTTGGCATAGACTAGTAAGTGCCTCCAGAATGGCATCCATTTGTTGAAATATCCCAATGGGAATTCTGTCAATTTCTGGAGTCTTGTTCTTTACCAACTTCTGCAGTGGAGCTTCAACTTATTCCTTCAATATCATTGGCTCTTGCTCATATGACACCTTTTAGAATAGATGAATATTGACCAATTCTTTTTGGTACAGTGACTATGTATTCCTTCCACCTTTTTTTGATGTTTCTTGTATCATTCAATACTTTGTCCATAGAATCTTTTAATATTGCAACTCAACTTGAATTCTTTATTTAGTTTGTTCAACTTGGGAAATGCTGAGCATTTTCTTCCCTTTTGTTTTTTTTTTAACTCTAGCCCCTTGCACATTTCATTATAATAACTGACTTTGTCTTCCCAAGCTGTTCTTTGAAATCTTCTGTTCAGCTCTTTTATCTTGTCATTTCTGCCATTTGCTTTAGCTACTTTCCATATAAAAGCAAGTTTCAGAGTCTCTTCTGACACCCATGTTGGTCTTTTCTTCTTTTCTTGTCTTTCTAATGACCTTTTTCTTTCTGCATTTTTGATGTTCTTGATGTCATCCTACAATATGTATGGTTTTTGGCCACTGGTGTTAAATGCGTCAAACCTGTTCTTCAGATGGTGTCTAAATTTAGGTGGATGTAATCAAGGTCATATTTTGCCTCTTGTGGACTTGGTTTAATGGCCCTCAGCTCTTTCGTATGAACTTGCATACGAGAAATTGATGGTCTGTTCCACAATCAGCTCCTGGCCTTGTTTTGGCTGAAGTTATTGAGCTTTTCCCTAAACTCTTTCCACAGATGTAGTTGATTTTATTCCTGTGTATTCCATCTGGTGAGGTCCACGTATATAGCTGATATTTATGTTATTGAACAGGAGCTCTGGTAGCATAGTGCCTAAGACACTTGACTGCTAACCCGAAGGCTGGCAGTTCAAACCCACAAGCCACTCCTTGGAAGGAAGGTTGAGCAATCTACTTCCGTAGTGATACTGCTTCAGCAACCCAAGGAGGGGTCACTATGAGTCAGGCCCAATTTGACAGCAAATAACGGCAACAACATGTTATTGAAAAAAAGGAATTTGCAATGAATAAGTTATTGGTATTACAAAATTCTATCATGCAATCTCCAGCATCATTTCTAACATCAAAGCTGTGTTTACCACCTACCTGTGATTCTTTGTTTCCAACTTTTGAATTCCAATCACCAGTAATGATAAATACATCTTGATTACATGTTTAATCAATTTCAGACTGCAGAAGTTGGTAAAATTTTCAATACCTTCATCTGTGGCTTTGGTGGTTGGTGTATAAATTTAATAATAGTAGTGTTAATTGCTCTTCCTTTTAGGCATATGGACATTATCCTATCACTGAAAGCATTGTGCTTTAGGACAGATCTTGAAACATTTTATTTATTTATTTATTTATTTATTTTTTGTGAGGATGAGTGCCACTCCATTCCTCTACAATTTGTCACTTTTGGCATAGTAGATCATATGGTTGTCTGAGTCAAAATGGCCAAAACCTGTCCATATCAGCTCACTAATGCCTAAGATATTGATTTCATGTGTTCCATTTCATTTTTGACAACTTCCAATTTTCCTAGATTCATACTTCATATATTCCATGTTCCAATTATTAATGG
>NW_006922473.1:100154-109997 GCF_000298275.1 Orycteropus afer afer
CTCAGCATAGGAGATCATATGGTTGATTCAAAGTGGCCAAAACCAGTGCATTTTAGCTCACTAATAGCAACCTACGCATTCCATTTCATTTTTGACAACCTCCAATTTTCCTAGATTCATACTTCATATATTCCATGTTCCAATTATTAATGGATATTTGTAGCTGTTTCTTCTATTTTGAGTCATGCCACTTGAGCAAATGGAAGTCCCTAAAGCTTTTTATTCTAATTTGTGGATGTAGCTCTTCCCCAGTCATATTGTGAGTACCTTCAAACCTGAAAGACTCATCTTCCAGGAATATATCAATGTTTTAGGGGTATTCATAAAGTTTTCTGGTAATATGTCAGTGTTTCACTGCTATTCATAAGGTTATCATTGGTCAATTATTTGAGAAGTGGGAGGGTTCTTTCTTCTTTTTAGTTTGTTTTAGTCTGGAATCTTCACTGCAACCTATTCACCATGGGTTACTTTGGTGATAATTCAAATACTGGTAGCATAGCCTCCAGCCTCACAACAACACACAAGCCACCGCAGCATGACAACAGACAGATGAGTGGTGGCATAGCTCTAATAGCAGTGCCAAACTGGAAGTGATATTTTCTGATAGCTTTATTGCTTTAATTCTTAACTTTTAAATATGAGAGAGAGCTGTCAAATATTTTTACATCCAATCTTAATGCTTTAAGAGCTTTATGATTATTACAAATATATGAGTGAAGAGCTCCTACTCTTCTTTTGTGTTTAATGGACTGAAAATAAAAAATAGAATAATATGAAATTGACAGAATCTAGTAAAGAGGGAGGATAAAATAGCAAATGAGAGTTTATATTCTCCAGCACATAAAATTAGATTTGAATTGTGTCTTTCCTCCCAACAAAGTGTTTGATTTTAAGGCATTAATTTGGAGCCACTAAGCCTTGAGTTCTTCATTTGTAAAGTATAGTCATACTTATGGATTTGTGAAAAGTAAATCATATGATGCATACATAAAAGAGATGTATTAAGTGGTTTGTATGTAGTAAACATAAATATTTATATACATGAATGGCATATGCATTCATTTGTGCATTTAAATGCATACTTATAAATCTATCCATTTTGATGTATTTATATTCAAAATATATTTTATTCAAAGAATTTAATAACAAATATTCTGCTGAATACTTTATTTGATTAAAAAGACATGGAAAAATCACATTTGCAGCAAGATTTTGTATCTATAATACTATTGTATATAAGGAAAAATACTCATGTATATTAGATTCTATCTTACCATTTTCAGAAAATTATTTGAAAGAAAGCTGCTTAAGAACTCAATTCACTAAGTCAATATTTTATTCTTTTGTAACATACTTGCTGTATGTTCTCTGTGTTTTAAATATGCAAGGCCCTGAGTAGTTTACAAAACATACAAGCATCTGCTAAATCATATTATATTATTTGTTGTTGTTATGTGCTGTTGAGTCGGCACCGACTCACAGCGACCCCTCCTTGGGTTGCCCAAGCAGTATCACTACAGAAGTAGATTGCCTCATCTTTCTTCTGAGGAGTGGCTGGTGGGTTTGAACCTCCAGCCTTCTGGTTAGCAGTCAAGTGCCTTAGGTATGCTACCAGAGCTCCTATTATATTACTTAGTAAGGTTTTTTATATATACTCTAATGTTGCCTTAATCAAACTATCTCAATAACTATAACAGCTCACCCTAAAACTATTAGCTAAAAAGAATTTTATGAAACAGTCTCAAAGTTTAATTGACTTGGGAACTGTGAATTTCTAAGCCACTGATAATTATCTAGAGTAATTTCTCTAAATTTACAAGATAAAAGACTTAATTCCTATGAATGACAGGAGCTTGAGTGTCCTAAAACAAATTGAAATAAGTAGTTACTTTGTTTCACCAGCAGTTGTATAAAGAAATAACTGTTTTATTAATGCAAATCTATATAAGAATTATTTAATGTCACTTGAAGCTATTTTACTTTTTCTGAGAACAGAAGCACCAGACTTTTAATGGCAACACAAATAAACAAATACTTCTAATGCCTTCACTTCATATATAAAATTAGGGAAACACATGATATTTTTATTACTTTGAAGAAAAATTATTTATGTCCATAATTTATTAACTTTTACAATTATTTCAAAATAGCAGTCATTTTCCACATTTTATATTTTTCTTCTGCCTTGATTTTACTGGCTTCTAACTCTGTTGGGGAAATGTCTCACTTGAATAATAATCAGAAAAGGGTAAATTAAATCAAGAATATGCCACCAAAATTTTAGAAGCACGTGTGTTCTTCAATATTTTGATACAGAATTTTCATACTTTCTGAGATTCAAAAATTTTTGGCAATCTTTTCATTAATGCAATTCTCAAGTTCCTGAACATTTAAATTACAGAAGTTGCAACAAAGGAAAACATAGCCCTGCAAATATTAAATTTACAATGTTGAAAAAATAAGTACAAAAAGGATTTATATCAAAAAATGGAAAAGGAGAACATAATATCCCTTCTTTATTTCATTTTATTGAGATTATCTTATAAGTATTCATATATTTACTAAAAGAAGAAGGAATCATCTCTATTTCTTTAGATTTCATGTTCTCTCAAAACTCATAGTGAGCACCACTCAAGTGACTCAAGTGTCAGTTTGTCGTACTGTGGAGGCTTGCATGTAGTTGTAAGGTCAAAGGCTAGGCCACCAATATTTCAAATACCAACAGGATCACCCATGGTGGACAGGTTTCAGTGAAGCTTCCAGACTAATTCAGTCTGGGAAAAAGGAAGCATCATGCACTGTTGAAAAGATTGGCCACCAAAAATCTTATAAATAGCAGTGAAACAGTGTCTGAATATATTACTGGAAAACTTTATGCACATTAGTTAAATATTGTCTGATACAGTGCCAGAAAATAAGTCCCTAAAGTTGGAAGGCACTCAAAATACAACTGGAAAAGAGTTGCCTCCTCAAAGTAGAGTCAGCTTTAATGATATGGATGGACTAAAGCTTTTGAGAACTTCCTTTGCTGATGGGGCTTAACTAAAAATTAAAAGAAAAAGCTGTAAATATTTATTAATAATCAGAAAGTAGAATGTATGAAGTATGAATCTAGGAAAACTGGAAGTTTTCAAAAATGAAATGGAAAGCATAAAGATTGATATCCTAGGCATTAGTGAGCTAAAATGGACTAGTTTGGGCCATTTTGAATCAGACGATCATAGCTTCCACTATGCTAAGAATGAAAAATTGAAGGAGAATGGCATGGCATTTATCATCACAAAGAATGTATCAAGATCTATCCTTAAGTACAATGCTGCTAGTGATACATCTACAAGGAAGATCAGTTAATACTACTATTATTCAAATTTGCATACCCACCACCAAAGCCAAAGATGAGGAAACTGATCATTTTTACCAACTTCTGAAGTCTGAAATTGTCTAAGCATGCAATTAAGATGTATTGATAGTTGCCAGTGAATGGAATGTGAAAGTTGGAAACAAGGAAGAACCATCAGTAGTTGGAAAATGTGGCCTTAATGACAGAAATGATGTCAGAGACCACATGATCAAATATTGCCAGATCAATGACTTGTTCACTACAAAGCAAGCAGCAACTATACATGTGGGCTCCATCAGATGAAATACATAAGAATCAAACCGAATATATCTGTGGAAAGGGGCAATGGAGAAGCTTTAGATCATCAATCAGAGCAAGGCCAAGAGGTGAGTGGGGAGCACACTACCAATTGCTCATATACAAGTTCAAGTAGAAACTGATGAAAATTAAAACAAGTCCACGACAGCCAACATACATCCTTGACTATATCCCACTTGAGTTTAGAGACCATATGAAAAATAAATTTAACACATTGAACACCAGGGTCCAAAGATCAGACTAGTTGTGGGATGATATCAAGAGCATCACACATGATGGAAGCAAAAGGTCATTAAAACAATAGGAAAGGAAGAAAATACCAGAATGGATGTGACAAGAGACTCTGGAACTCTCTCTAATGTGTTGAGTAACTAAAGTGAATGGAAGAAATGAGGACATGAAAGCTGAACAGAAGATTTTAAAGGGCAGCTCAAGAAAACAAAATAAAGTATTCTGATGAAATGTGCAGACATGGAATTAGAAAACTAAAAGGAAGAACACTTGGCATTTCTCATGCTGAAAGAATTGAAGAAACAACTCAAGCCTTGAATTGCAATATGGAAAGATTCAATGGGCAATATATTGAATAGTGTAGGAAGCATCAAAATAACATGGAAAAAATACACACTTTATCAGAAAGAAATGGTCATTGTTCAACCATTTCACAAGGTAGCTTATGATCAAGAACTGATGATATTGAAGGAAGAAATCTAAACTGCACTGAAGGAATTGGCAAAAAACAAGAATGGGAACCCCAGAACACTTAATTATACTCATGAGATACACAGACAATGAAGCTTTCAATCTAATACAACAAGAGGATGTTGAATGGCTTTAAATCAGGCTTGTATTTTTATCACCATGATTATTCAATCTGTATGCTGAGCAAATATTCTGAGTAGCTGGACTATATGAAGAATGCTGCATCAGGACTGGAGGAAGATTCATTAATAACCTGTAATATGCAGATGGCACAACCTTGGTAACTGAAAGTGAAGGTGACTTGAACCACTTACTGAAGATCAAAGACTATAGTCTTCAGTATGGATTACATCTCAACATAAAGGAAACAAAAATCCTCACAAGTGGACCAATAAGCAACATCATGATAAATAGGAAAAAAAGATTGAAGTTGTCAATGATTTTATTTTATTGTATCCACAATCAACACCCAATGAAGCAAACAGTCAAGAATTTGCTACAAAAGACTACTTTAAGTCTTTTTGAAGACTAAGGTGTGCTTGACTGAATCAAAAAACCAAACCAAACTCACTGCCATGGAGTTAGAGCCGACTCATAGCGAATCCTCCTTGGGTTTCCAAGGTGGTATAACTATGGTAGTAGATTTCCCAACCTTCCTTTCGAGGAGTGGCTGATAGGTTTGAATTGCCAACCTTCTGGTTAGCAATCAATGTTTTAGGCACTAGGCCAGCAGAGCTCCCTGCTTGACTGAAGCCATAATATTTTCAGTAGCCTCACATACATGTGAAAATTGGGCAATGGATAAGGAAGGTTGAAGAAGAGTTGATGCCTTTGACTTTTTGTCTTGCTAGAGTACTGAATAAACCATGAACTACAAGAATAATGGACAAATCTCTTTTGGAAGATATACAGCTAGAATCTTTTAGAAGGGAAGATGGTGAGAGTTGGTCTCTCATTATTTGGTCATGTTATCAGAAAGGAACCAGTCTCTGGAGAAGGATATCATGTTTGGTAAAGTTGAGGGTCAGTGAAAAAGGGGAAGACCCTTAATGAGAAGGACTGACATAGTGACTGCAACAATGGACTCAAACATAGCAAGTATTATGAGGATGGCCCAGGACTGAGGAGCATTTCATTCTGTTGTACCTAGGGTCTCTATTATTTGAAGTCAACTCAACAACATCTAACAACAACATTTGTTTAGTATCCAGATGAGAAAATTTGTGATATACTCTTTTATGGCTACATGTTATTCACCACTTTTAAGCACACAATAATAACAAACTCAGAAGCTCTGGTGGTGCACTGGTTATAGCATTCAGCTGACAACCAAAAGATCGGTGGTTCAAACCCACCAGGTGCTGTGCAGGAGAAAGGTGGCAGTCTTATTCTGTAAAGATTTACAGCATTGGAAACCCTGTGGGACAGTTCTACTCTGTCCTATAAGGTCACTATGAGTCAGAATTGATTCAATGGCAATGAGTTTAGTGGGTTAATGATAAACTCTGTTGTTGTTATTGTTGTTGTTATGTGCCCTCAAGTTGGACCAAACTCATAGTGAGTCCCTCCTTGGATTTCCAAGTCAGTATCACTACAAAAGTAGATTGTCTAACCTTCCTTCTGAGGAATTGCTTGGGGTTTGAACCGTCAACCTTCTGGTTAGCAGTCAAGTGCCTTAGGTCTATCATCCTTAATATCATTCAGGTACCTTATACATATATGTATCCCTCAATTTACTTAAAGGCCACCAGTCCATGAAAATATAGTCCATATCTCAGTCTGGTGTAATTGGAGACTTCTATTTTCAATAGGTCTCCTCCTTTCTGGTTAGAATATAAACCATTGTACTGAAATTTTATAAAATGATATTCCTAAAGGTCACCCTGCCAAATGACTTTATCCTTATGGAAGGCTGGACAATGTACTTCCGTAGTGATATCGTCTCGGAAACCCAAGGGGGGTCGTTATGAGTTGGGTCCGACTTGATGGCACATAACAACAACAAACCTTATTATTATTGGGTTTTCCTAAAGTGGTAACTAAGAACTTGGTTTGTCCAGCAGATCCAAAAAACCAATATGATTGCACTATTATGTTTCTTAATGTCACAATGTCAATCTTTTCCCACAAGGAAAGTCAGAGGAGAATAAAGGGGTGAGGTACCATAATCAAGAAATCTAAGAACTAGTAAAGTTGTCTAGAAACCATGGGTAAACTCAGATTCTAAAAAAAAAAAAATGCAGATTATCATAATTTATGTATAATGCACCAGCATTTTGACCTACAAGAGCTGGATTTTTATTACATCTTTTTGTTGATTTTAGTTGTTAGTTGCTGTAGTGTTGGCTTTGACTCATGGCAACACTGTGTTCAATACAATTAAATGTTTTCTGTCATGTAATATTTTCACAATTGTTTATATGTTAATGTCAATTGTTTCTGTCATTGTGTATTTTGAATGTGTTCCAATCTAAGAGCTCATGAGCTAGCACTACATTAGATAATATTCTGCTGTGTTCCAAAGGTATTTCATTGGCTAATATTAAGTGTATTGCCAGGCCTTTTTTCCTGACTTCTTAGTCTGGAAACTCACTGAAACCAGTTCACTATAGGTGACCATGTTATTATTTTATATACTAGTGGCATAGTGTCCAACAGCATAACAACACAGAATCTACCACAACAGGACAAACTAACAGTTGGGTGACAATAGTACAGGTTAAGTTTTGTTTAATATACCCTGTTTACCAGAAGTACAGTGAAATCTTGCTTTAGCAAAATAATGCAGGGAAAAAAAAAAATCACGAAAGACATTTTAACCAACCAGTGTGAAGTAGAAAATTACCATGTTTGCTTCACAGAACTTGTGCAATGCTAATAATTTTTAAAGTGGTTTTCAGCTCCAGCTGTCCAGCTGGCACACTTTCACACCAAGATCTTACATAATGGAATCCTCCCCCGCCCAATGGGACTTAGCCATAAGAGTAGACTTAACATTTAGATACATTTAATTTTATTGATAACCCAGAAAGCAATGAATAAGTATCCTTTTACTTTTTGGGCACTATTACAACAACGGTAACTAGGTAATGTTTATCAATTTTAGTAAAGATTATCTTACTTATTCTTTAATAATTCTGAACTAATTGTCCAGAACAGAAATTTCTGCTCAGATGGTGCAGTAACTAGCATCTCCCAAGATCCACTTACTGATATGAATTTTTGATGTTGGTCATTAATTGTTAGACTGGGTTTCTTCACTGGAAGAGACAATATTAGAAATGTTGCTTAATCCTTGCATTGTTCCAATTACTGAGACTTTATGAGAAAGTCAGGTTTGTGCTTTGGATAACTAAATAAAATGAAGAATAAAGCCCATTCTTAGTGCATGGGGGCTGGACAGGAAATAATTGCTCAACTGCTAACTGAAAGTCTGGACATTTAAATCCACTCAGAGTCACCATGGGAGAAAGACCTGGGGGCTGGAGACAAGACAGTGTTGTGGTGACACACAATTCCTTCACCACAGAGACCCAGAAAACCTGAATGGAAATAGATATTGATCATCCTGGAACTCTGAGTATTAAACGAGAGGATAAAGAATTAGTTTAAGTGGTAAGGGAGAAAGAACGAGGACAGTGACTGGAGAGAGAGAAGAAGCTGGGGCCCAATGAAGCATGGTCAGTTTGAGACATAGAAGACATCATATGTGGGCAAGGAGAAACGAACTTCACAGAATCCACACTGGGACCAAAACAGAGTGTGGATACATCTGGAGTGACTCAAGGTGAGCAGAATATGAACTGGTTCTGGGAGAGAAAAGTTCAAGGAGACAGGTAAGACTCCTAGTGTCACAAGTGAGAGCAGCATGAGTAGGGAGCCAGTGAAGGGAAATAAAACCACTTACTACTAATGAACAGTATTCATTTGGATCAAGGGTCCATGAGAAGGGAAAGACCAGTGGGCTGGCAGTTGGAGAAGCTGGAGAAGCCAGCCCCCAACTTTATTGAGTCTGGGCAGGAACTGAATAATCTGCTGCAGACATGCATAAGTGCACTGGGCCCTAACAAATGAATTGCAGCTGGAGAGATGCTTTCTCCACTTTCCCCATCACACCTTTTCGTTGACCAGAGGTGAGCCCCCTTCCCACCCTGGCTAACCTGGTAGCTGATAATGCCACCCTGGCCACCCCAACCAACCTAGTTCTTCAGGCCACCTCTTTCCACCAGCACCCATCTACACTCCACTGCTCCACAAGAAGACCAAGCCAATGTGTGTGTAGCTCTATCCAGCTGTGCCTGTATCATTGACAGGTCTTGCTCTAATGGAATTAAAGACATGTGCCCCTGTGGCCTCCTATGTTGGAGGTACACTTGCACACAAGGCTTCTTTCCTCTCCATGGTCATGCACTTCCATAGATAATGCCACAGTCATGGGCTGCCACTACTGCTATCTGGCCATAGCTTCACTAGCTGTCCCTTTTTTCTCTCTCTTTTCTTTTTCCTTCTATTTTCCTCTTCTTTCTTCCCTTTTTATTTATTTTCCCTCTTTTTTAAAATTTATTTTTACCTATCTCCCTTGTCATCCCCCCCCTTTTTCCTTTTTCTTCTTTTTTTTTTTTTTACTTTTTGTTCCTGCCTCATCCAAAGGGAGAATAACATTAATTCACCACTACACCTTCCACCTCACTCACTGGCTAAGCATCACCTCCTGCTCTTACACCACCTGATCAATGACAGATAATGAATAGCACATGCTCATCCCTCTCATAGCTCTTCTTCATGATCAATAGAGACCAGCAACCACAGTTTCACTAGTTACTCCATCCACCTGGAGACACATGGTGAGTGCTCCAGTACTGCCAAACTACAAATGAAAGAAACATTCCTAACCCATGATCCTATATAGATATCAAAATAAAACAAAACAACATTATCAGGGTGAAACAACCAAAAAAAAAAACATTACTGTTGCAGAATCATATCTGATTCATAGCGACTTCTCCTTGGATTTCCGAGGCACTATCACTTTGATGTGATAAATTGTCCAACCTTCCTTCTGAGGAGTGGCTGCCAGGTTTGAACCACCAGTCTTCTGGTTAGCAGTCAAATGCCTTAGGCACTATGCTACCAGAGCTCCCAGGGTGAAACAAATCAACATATAATCAACAAATAAAAATGCCTTGAAGACAACTTCAATTCAAACAAAGAAATAGGACAAGATAGCACAAAAAAGGGACCAATAAAAAGACTAAGAAACTTCCCTGAAGAAGAAAAAATAATGGAACTATCTGATAAGAAATTCAAATTATTATTGTGGTAGTTAAATTTGTATGTCAACTTGGCTGGGCCTGGTTGAGTGGCTAGGCAGCTGGTAGTAGTTATTCACCATGATGAGACTGGCAATCAAATCCATGGTGGGATCTACCACAAGCCTGAGTAGCTGCCTTCAGGATGTGGTCTTCTTCCTATATATAAGGAGA
>NW_006922473.1:110226-110786 GCF_000298275.1 Orycteropus afer afer
TTTGTTAATGCCATCCCATTTGTTGTATATTCTTGTCAGAGCAGCACTAGGTAACCTGAACAATTATATTTTGAACTTCAAAGAGTTCAAGGAAACCACAAATGTAACCAAGGAAAACACAGACAGTACCCTAGAAGAACACAAAAGCAAAATAACAAAAGAAGTACATAATTGGAAATCATATAAAAATAGCAATTAGAAATACAGAAGATTAATTGTAAAATTTTGCAGATGAGCAACACATTAAAAGGCCAGAAGAGTGAATAAATCAATTGAAAAACAGATCAGCCAACTAAAAGACAAATCTCTTGACACCAGTTGTATGAGAAAACATTAGACAAAAGAATGAAGCAAACCTAAGAACTATATGGAACAATATTAAGAGGAATAATTTTCATGTGATATGAATTCCAGAACAGGAGGAAACCACAACAAGCGAATTTATTGTCATTGAGTTGATTCTGATTCATACCAACCCTGTAGGAAAGATAAAAAGATGTCCATCCAAGAAGTTCAACAAATTCCATACAGGATAGACTGTGAAAGAAAGTCACCAAGAC
>NW_006922473.1:112120-119790 GCF_000298275.1 Orycteropus afer afer
GGCTGATGAACCCACCATCAGCAAGTAAAATGGCACAATCCCAAGATTGGGCAGAAACATAGCAGACCACTGGTTCAAGTCCAGGAACAATTCCAAGATTGGCAGGCAACATGACAGGCCACTGGATCAAGTCCAGGAACTGAAGATGAAGACTCGGTCAAATACAGGGTCCAGATGTTT
The DNA here is from genome assembly GCF_000298275.1 of Orycteropus afer afer. Lineage (NCBI taxonomy): Eukaryota > Metazoa > Chordata > Mammalia > Tubulidentata > Orycteropodidae > Orycteropus > Orycteropus afer. The sequence continues at coordinate 112,301 of NW_006922473.1, forward strand.
CAGAAAGCTAGAGACCTTTCTCAAATCTTCACCATATGTACTGGGAGGAGGCCACACCCAGAAGGCAACAAATTATCTGCTCACAACAGATTCCACCATGGAGATGATTATAATCTCATCATTGGGAGTAACTACATCCAGTGTTGTACCCAGGCTATAAAGGAGATGCTCGGAAGAGAGGAATAAGCCAACACACGACAATGCAAATGCACTAGGAAAGTTTATTAGCTAACTTAAGTTAGGGTCTTTGCCCTTACCAGGTCAGTGGCTTAAGCAAAAGACCCCGTGCCCCGATATTCTCACAAATTTATGGAATAATATGGGGAGGGGCAGCACCAGGGCGAGAGGGTACAGACGATTGGTTGTTGCTAAGGGATTTAGGGCAGTGATCTAAGATGTTGGGGAACGTAAAGAAACCCCCCGGCTCCAAAGTTCACTTAGGAAAATATTATCTAGGGAGGATGCGGCTCAGATATGTGGGAGACTTTCAGGAGTCGAGCAAATCTCCGATACGTGCTGAATCCGGATGGCTTTTGTGATGCGTGCTGAGTTCAGAGGAAGTTCCTTGATACCTGCTGAGACTGGAGGGCAGATAAAGGCCCTAAGAAGTGTTTAGAATTACAAAAGTCCTGTAAGCATTGCTGACACTAAAAGGTTTCTGGTTAAAGATTTTCCTGGAGGCTGCTAGAACTCTGGCTTCAGATTGACTCACACCAGCTGCTCAAACCTTCAAAACCACGGCCCAGCCAAGTTGACATACAATCTTAACTACCGCCCATGTGCATATGGCCTTGGGGTAGACTAGAAGATCCTGGCCTCCATTTTAGTTCTTATCTTCATCAACTAGCTGAACCTCTGCTTCAACTAGTTCCAAGTCAGACTTCCTTTCATTAAATTCCCCCCTATTGGAGTAAATGGAACAGACTTGTTTAGACCTCTGTCTTGGTACTTCAGTGCTGCTATAACAGAAATACCACACATGTATTGCATCAAAAACAAATTTATTCTCTTGTAGTTTATGAGGTTAGAAGTCTGAATTCAGAGTGTTGGCTCTAGGAGAAGAATAGTCTATAAGTCCAAGTTCAAAGTACCAGCTCTACAGGCTGGGTGGAGGGCCCTAGACCTTGGGCTTCAGATCTGCCTTCCAAGTCCACTAGAGAAAGCTGGAGGTTTCTCCTCACTAATGCAGCTGATGGCTGCTGAGGCTGACAAAACCAAGATCAATAGGCAAAATTTTAGCTTACTGGCTCACAGGCTGTGAAGGCAACAATCCCAAAATTGGCAGGCAACACAACAGGCCACTGGTTCAAGTCCAGGAACTGAAAATAAAGATGGGTCAAATGCAGGTTCCATAATGAGCCAAAAAGCTTGAGACCTTTCTCTGAACTTCTCCATATATACTGGATTCAGGCCACACCCCGAAGGCAATTCTCCTTCAACTGATTAACTGGTCCCAGAAGATTCCACCATGGAGATGATTACACCAGTGCAATTTTGTCATGGGGAATAACTGCGTCCAGCTGCCAAGCCACTCAAAATCATGACCCAGCCAAGTAGACACACAATTTTCATTACCACAGACTCTTTAACATTAAGGGACCAGCAGGAATTTCTTTTGTTCCACCCAACTTCCTGTAGTGCTGCATTAGCACCTTTGTCTCAGCTCCATCAATGTCCATTATATTCATCCCATTCCTTAGTAAACATCTAAAAATCTCTGACCTGCTGAGGTAAGTTCTTTCCCCATTAGCTCTTCTTATTCTTCTACAATGGAGCTCTGGTGGTGTAATAATGCCTAAGGCATTTGACTGCTAACCAGAAGGTTGGTGGTTCAAACCCACCAGCCACTCCCCAGAAGAAAGTTGGGAAGTCTACTTCCATAGTGATACTGCTTCAGAAACCCAAGGAGGGGTCACTATGAGTTGGATCTGACTCAACGGCAGTGAGTTTTATTCTTCTACAAATCACTCATGTTTCTTACATCTGTAAGACCTATGAGGGGAAGCTGTGCCAACAGATCCAACACATTTTCTCAGATTGCTGCTTTGATTCAATCTTTGTAGCAAGTTTACATGGGGTGCCCATGTAGAAGAGGTTCTCTTGTTTGCCTTATCTACCATGGCCTGTGTAAGGGACATACTCATTGGGTGAATATCTTTATTACAAGAAAAGCATTTCAGCATGGTTTTCATAAGCAATATATTAACTGCTCCCTCTGGAGTGGTTCATGGAATATTTAGAGAGGCACAGGAACAGTTTCCCTTATCAGGGTAAAGAAACTTCACTGCAAATTTTACCAAGTCCACCAAGTTGGTTGATCCTTCCAGGTTAATCTGCTGTGTAACTGGGTCTTGTATCATCATTCATGATTGTTCCATAGTAAGTTGTGGTTCATGATTGTTCCATAGTAAGTTGTGAGATCTAGGAGAATTTTTATCCCTTACTTACGAGTAAGTCATCTGGAGGATTCTCCTTGCTCACATGGTTGCAGGGGCTGACAAATCCAAATCGACAGGACAAAGTCTCAAGAATCTGGGGTGAGATGTTGAAGAACTAGATGCAGGATCCAGAGCAAAAGAGAGAACTTTGACAGAACGTTCACAAATATACTGTCAAGGAAACTAAGGCTGGTGACCTGACTCACACCCTCTTGCAAGGGGGAACTCAAGATACATCCCATTGTAGTCCTGCCTTGTCAACATAATATGCAGTAATCTCAAAATGGGACCATAACCACACACATAGATCCTGGATTTATAATCTATCACAAAACGTAGGATTATGGCTAGAAGGACCATATTAAGAAATTTACTGTGCTGCTCAAACTCACTGTCATCTAGTCAATTCTGACTCATAGCAACCCCCATTGGATTTCCAAGGAGATAAATCTTTATGGAAGTAGATTGCCCTATCTTCCTTCCACAGACTGATCAGTGGGTTTGAACTGCCTGTCTTCTGGTTAGCAGTCAAATCCCTTGGGCATTACACCACCAGAGCTCCTTTCACTGCTCTGCAGCCATGAAAAATTACAACATTTGGTAATATTATGATGCTGTATTATTTCAGATTTCATTTTAACCCCAAAAACCATGTGCTGTAAATCCCAATCTCTATGCCTGTTGTTATAATCCCATTTGGAAATGAGTTTCCTATTAATCAGGTTGCGTTAATGTAAGGAAGGTTGGGCAATCTACATTCTTAGTGATACTGCCTCTGAAACCCAAGGAGGTGTGGCTATGACTCGGATCCGACTGGACAGCAGTGAATTTGGTTTCTTGGTTTGGAAGGTATGGTTTGAGTCAATCTCTGAAAGAATATAAAAGAAGTAAGCAGAGATGGAGGAAGATGGATGCCAAGTCACATGGAGGTCTTCAAGGAACAAGGAAACAGAAACTGAAGAGACAAGGACCTTCCCCCAGAACCAACAAAGAGAGAAAATTTCTCTGGTGCCAGCACCCTGATTTAGAACTTCTAGGCTTCTAACCTGTGGGAAAATGAATTTCTGTTTGTTAAAGATACCCACTTGTGGTATTTCTGCTATAGTAGCACTAGGTAACTAACACATGCATCATCAGACTATCTGCTACCATGTAATTAAAGGCTTTAAATTCATGAGAATTGGTATGAGATAATCATAATTATGCAATTAAATTAGATTTCAAATAGGATTGCATGTGATAACTGAACAACTTTTATCTGTCACCTATCTCGCTCCCTTTTAGGTATAAATGAAATAAGCAAAGGTTAATGGAGCAATAAAACCTCATTTTGCTTGCTATACTTTCCAGGATAGATTTTGAAACCTAGAATTTGAAAGAAAAGACTAAGGTATACCAATCACTCAGAATGTGAATAACTATCAAGGCTATTATTGGTATTTTATCAAAGATCTAATCCATCTCATTCTCTCATGTTTTTGTTTGAGCAAGTAATATTCTTAGAGAAAGTGCTAATTGCTAATACTTAGGTAATGATTTACCAAGGGCTTTCTTTTGGAAAGGAGCTCTGGTGGTGTAGTGCCTAAGGCATTTGACTGCTAACCAGAAGGCTGGTGGTTCAAACCCACCAGTCACTCCTGGGAAGGGAAATTGGGCAATCTACTTCCACAGTGATAATGCTTTGGAAACTCAGAGAGGGGTTGCTATGAGTTGGATCTGACTCCATTGCTGTGAGTTTGATTTGATTTGGTTCTTTCAGAAAAATGTCTTTACTAAGTGATGCGTCTGGAAAGAGAAAAGTTGGGAAGCATATTAATAATTCATTTTGCTCTTTATCATACTGACCTCAATGTGAAAACATATAAGCTATCTCCCTTGCTATGAGCCATGGAGAAGTAGTTGAAGTTCCTAATACATTGTGAAATATGAATTTTTAAACAAAAGATACCTAAATTTGGAAGGAGAAACTCACCTGATAGCTTTCTAAATGAGAATATTTACTTGGACAACATTTGTAGAGTAACTTAATTTTAATGTTTCTTTTTCTTTTTTTTTTTTTTCTAACTATATTAAATCAGAACTGGAAAAATCTCCAAGATCTTGAAGAATTTTTGTCTGTGCCAATCTATCCAATATCATTTCAGTTACAGTCACTTTTATATTTAGCATTTCTGTTCTTCGATATTACTTCTCATTAACAAATGGATTCTGTAACTGTTATCTGAAAACTTCTCCATTGTCATTTTACTTCATGAATTCATTATTTGTAATTTCTATTTTATGCTACTCTGATTCACAGTCTTTATCATTCCACTTAATTGATTCCTTTGTATAAATGATATGACAAAATCAGTCTAATTTTATCATTATATAAATCCTGAATTTGGAGAGTTTAATTTGATTGTTCCATTTTGTGGACAGAAAAACTAAGGAAACAATTTCTACATTATTTTCAATTTCTATTACTGAAGCCATCTTACTCTATGACTTTAAAATTCTGTCCAAAGGCAAACAGCTTCATAAGCATTTAGGTGTTTTCTGTACTCTGTTGTTTTCTGACTGTGAAATTTTGTATTATTTTTCTCTTTATGTTTATTTCTAATGTTTCACATGCTGTATTTTTTATCTTAATTTAGATTTTATTTTATAATTAAATCAAGGGTCAAGCAAAAAAGAAGTAAAAAAAAGTTGATAAAATGATGGAGTGTGTAAGAACCATAGAAGCGGATTTAAAGTTAAAAATACTAGAGAAAGAAAAATATTAAATAACATTTGATACAATCTTTTATAGAAAAGACAACAGCAAAAGTTAGCAAAAATATTTTATTGTTAAAAATATTCTTTTAATATAAAAAAATTATGAGTTCATTTTTTTATAGTGCCACAAATATAGATCTTAATGAATTAATAAGCTCACTGTTCTGAATGCCACAAAACTTCTCAAATCATGCAACTGTGCTTAGAACAGATAGAATTTAAATATATGATTTAGAAATTTATCTTTGACTCCCAAATTTATCAGTATGAGTTCCAAATGTTTTATTTATTCCAGGAGATTATCATGAATAATGAAAGACTTTCATGTCTGTAAGTATGAAATAATGTCACCTTATTTTTCCCTTTTTCTTATGTCTTAGCAGCAGATTGTGAATGTAACATGTCTATAATTAGATATTTTTCACTCAAAGTGTGTCCTAATTAATGTGTAAATCTTTTTGAACCCTACGCAAGATGGTCATTCTAATTCTTGGGCCACAATCACAGACTGCAAAGGTCTGGATTGTGATAAACAACCAGGAGTATGGTAGGAGTAACTGTAATGATTATCTCCAGTATCTTGAATATGAGAGAATTACAGTCAGTTACTTATTTTTCCTGTTAATTAATTTACATTTCTTTATTGTATTTGTACAAGTATAGAATGAAGAAATATAGAACATATAATTACTTAACTGTATTGAATTTTTCCCAGAGTTGCTGATTTTACAGAGTTTATTGATCTATTTAAAGTTGAAGAAATGAATTATAGGTCAGACATATTTTTTAAAAAATCTTATTTTAAATAGAACTGAAGACAGCCTAAATACAAAGTATTTAGTAGCTAGTATGCAGCAAGACTTAAATTCATCTCCACTAAATAGAGGACAGAGTCCTTGGGCAGTGGAAAAGTTTAATAGGTATGGATGCTAATTGTAAGGTTGTGGTTAAAAAATCCACCCAGAGACACCTCAAACAAAGGAAAGACCTGGCTATCTACTCCCAAAAATGAGTCATTCAAAATTCTATGCTACCCTGTCATACATGGAGCCTCTGTTAGTAGGATTCCCCACTGTGAGGCCCCTTACCACAATATTACGGTTGCTGGCAAAAACATTCCCAATAATCATATGTATATTTGAATTACTAAATAACTTTAGCTTTCAGTATCCTAACATGAAGAAGAGTATGACAGAGTTAATTTAGTTTAGAAATGTCATTAGTTGTCATTCAGTTGATTCTGACTTATGGTGACTGGTTTGGTTACTGCATGTTGCTCTAACAGAAAATACCACAAATGGGTTGCTTGAACAGACACAAGTTTATTATCTTACAGTTTTGGACCTAGGAGTCCGAGTTCAAAGTGCCAGGCTCTAGGGACTGGGTGAAAGCCCTTCAACCTTGGGCTTCAACTCTGCCTCTTTCTCCCAGCCCACTGAAGCTAGAGGCATCTCCTCACTCAGGCAGATGCTGGCTGCTGAGGCTGACAAACCCAATGTCCACAGGTGAAAAGGCACAGTCCAGATATTACCAAACCACACAGCAGGCCATTGATTTAAATCCATTAAGAGTCCCAGGATCAGCAGACAACATGGCAGGCTGCTGAACAATGACTTGGCTACACACAGGATTCAAGCATGCCATAAGCTACAGAACATTCCTAAAGCTTCTCCTTATATACTGGGAGCAGTCCACATCCATAAGGCCACTACTCAGCTGCTCACAGTAGATTCTACCATGGAGTTGATTACCAGTCTTTTCATGGGAAATTCTACATCCCGTTGCCCAACCACTCAAAACTAGGTCCAGCCAAGTTGACACGTAACTTTAATTATCACAGTGACCCCATATGTGCAGATTAAAACTGTTCCACAGGGTTTTCAAGGCTGTGACTCTTCAGAAGTAAATTGGCAGGCCTGTGTTCAGAGGTGCCTCCAGGTAAGTTCTCAAATCAAACTTTCAGCTACTAGACTAGCACTGAAACTACTAGACTAGTGCTTAAGAATTTGTACTACACAGGGAGTTGAAGTGTAAGGAAATGCCATTAATTTTTTTTTCCCTTTTTAAAAATTTAATAATAACTCTCTCTAGGAGCCCTGGTGCGACAATGTTTAAGTACTCTACTGCTAACTTAAACATAGGCAGTTTGAACCTGCTAGCCAATCCGTGGCAGAAAAGATTTGGTGATGTGCTTTTATGAAAGGGAAAGTCTAGGAAACCCCATGAGGCTGTTCTGCTCTGTCCAATAGGGTCACAATATATGTGAATTTATTTGTGATCACCCAACAACATTAA
>NW_006922473.1:120878-122254 GCF_000298275.1 Orycteropus afer afer
TTTTTTTTTTTTCTTTTTGTCCATAAGTTCATGAGAAATATTGGTCTATAGTTATCCCATCCTCTAATGTCTTTTTCTAGTTTTGGTGTTAGGATAGTGCTAGTTTTTTAGACTTAGGTATGAAACATTCTTGTGCTTCTGTTTTCTGAAAGAAGTTGTAAAAATTGTCTTCTTTTATTTTATAAATATTTGGAAGACTTCATGAATAGAACCACCAAGACTATTATTTATTTATTTATTGAGTTTATCAATTATTGATACAAATTCTGTAATAGATGTATGGCTATTTAGATAATCTATTTTTCCATATTTAAGTATTATTTATTTCTTTCAATTAATTTGTGTATTTAATTTGGGTTAACAAATTGTGCACATGGAGTTGTTAACAAATATCTTTATTTTCTTTCTTATATTCATGGAATCATTAGTGGGAGCTCTGGTGGTGTAGTGCCTAAGGCATTTGACTGCTAACCAGAGGCTGGAGGTTGAAACCCACCAGACACTCCTCAGAAGCAAGATTGGGTAATCTACTTCTGTAGTGATACACCCAAGGAGGGGTCGCTCTGAGTCATATCCAACTCAACTGCAGTGAGTTTGGTTTTCTTTGTTGAAGAGGGTCTGTGTATTTTTTCTGCTTATTCCACTATCTTACTGGAACTTCAGTAAAACTGAATTTTAGAGAAATGAAAACATAATATCTGACCTCAATATTGATGTATATGTGTGCGTGTATATATATGTGTGTGTGTATGTATATATACACATATATATACATACACACACATTTATATACATACATATATATGTGCATGTATGTATACATGTATGTGTGTGTTTGTGTGTATATATATGTGTGTGTGTGTGTATATATATATATATACATAAAACAAAAATATAATTACATTTTCAATAGTAAAATGTCCAATATACATGAGATATAAATGTGCTTAATTCAAATTACACACATAATGAGGGAAATTGGTGAAGTGAATAGCTATGGAGATTTTCATTACCCTGTTTCATAGTTATGCCTTGGGCAAAGATATTGCTCCTTACTTACATGGCAGCAAATTGCTTTTTAAATGACCAAATTTTAACCTGTAGTTTTTTATTAAATATTGACATGAAACACAATGTTATTCACTTCAGACAAGCTAAAAGTTAAAATTATCATTAAGATGGTTATCTTTAATTAAGAACAGAGACTTTTTTTTTTAATCAAATAGTTTGTGGCAGACATTTAAGACTTACCTGTATTCAAATTTTAGTTTGGCAACTTACAAACTATAACCATGATACGTTTCATGGTCTCTGTTAATGACCTTACTCATTATTACATTGAGCCATCTGCATTACAGGATGTTGTTGTTGTTGTT
>NW_006922473.1:126569-128980 GCF_000298275.1 Orycteropus afer afer
AAAAAAAAAAAAATGGTTTAAAGAGATTATGATATTTGTAGTAGGTGAGGAGTGTGGAACATCACGTGTTTAATAATTAATTCAGACTATTGTGGTCCACATCATTCCTTACCACTTCTGCCATAATATATTCTTCTCTAACTACATATCACACTTGTATTTCACCCTTACAAGGACCCTTGTGATTACTTAGACAACCTCAATAATCCAGGAGAATATCCTCCTCCCAATTTCCTTAACTCAATCACATCTACAAAGACCCTTAAGAGGAAAAAAAATATATATATATAAGTTTGGAGAGGAAGATGTATGCATCTTTGGGGGGCATCAATTAGCCTATCACACTTATCCAATATTTACCAGAATTTTTACCCTCCTTTTATTTTTCCAAATAAACCTTGTATTTTGAAAGAAAGCTAAAGTTTTAAACATACAATTATTACTTTTCCCCATTATTTAATTTATTTTTCCCATGAGAGGTATTTACTTCTTTATATAGATTGAGAAACTGAGCCGTGGAGAAATTCTTGTCTAAAATTACACAAAACATACATGGTAAAATTGAAATTAAAGTTCAGATTTCTTTTACTCAAAAAGAAATTCCCTCTGCCCTAAGTACTGCATGGTATTGGATTGTCCATGGACAATGATGCTGACATGGTTAGTTTAGCTTTATCGTAACGCTTGCCACAAGATAATATATCCTTCACATTTGTTCTTCAGTTAAAATAGCTTTGTTTATTGGAAGTCATGTGTATTTGTACCTATATATTTAGAATAAGTTTGTGAAATTCTACCCACACACACACACACAAATATCTGCTGAAATTTTCATTGCTATGCCATAGATCAGTATGGGGAGAATTGACATTTCAACACAATCAAGTCTTCTAATTCATGCAAATGGTTGATCTATCAATTTATTTGCTTTTTATTTGATATCTTTTAGCAATGGTTTACAGGTGTCATTATGCAAATATTGAACCCACTCACATTGAATCTATTACTACTCATAGTGACTTGAAAAGACAGAGTAGAACTGCCCTATGATGTTTCCAAGGATGTAAATTTTGATAAGCACAGTACCTCGTCTTTCTCCTACACAGAAGCTGGTGGATTTGAACCATGAACCTATTGATTAGCAGCTGAGTGCCTTAACCACAACACCACCAGAGCTCCTTAAATAATGAACATATCTTATTAAATTTTAGGTGGAATTGTACCTTAACTATTCTGTTTAATTGATTGTTCCTAATGTACATAAGAACAATTGATTTTATGTATTAATTTGTGCACTGCATTTTTCAAAATTCACTTATTAGTTTTAATATTGTGTTTTTATACATTGATTATTTTTACGTAGATGATCATGTCATCTGTGAACAAAGAAAGTTTTCCTCTTCAACATCATGCCTTTTTTATTTTGCCTTGTTTTTGCCTCACTGCATTAGGTTGGGAGTGCTGAAGAATATAGAAATATAGAATATAAAATATAGAAAATGTAAATGCCTTTGTCACAGTCCCAATTTTATGAGGAAAGAATTCTGTCTTTGAACACTTCATATGATGATAACCTTTACTTTTTAATAAGTACCATTTCCAAATGAAGAATGTTCCCATTTATTCCTAGCATGCTAAGAATTTTTATCTTAAATAGAAGTTCATTTTTGTCAAATAAAATTTTTCATCTAGGAAAATGATTAATATTTTATTAACCTTGCCTTCTTGTGATAAACCCCACTTGGTAATAATCCATTATTCTTTTGAAAATTATTTCAAAATTATAATCTTTACTCTTCAAAAGATTCAACTGAGAAATATAAAAAAGCCACATGAGAGAAAATATTCACAAAATATTTTTCTATGCAAAGATATATATACAGACTATCATAACAACAACAACAACAACAACAATTTTAATTTAACTTAGAGCCCAATAATTGAAAGAACAAAAATCTTCTAAGAGTAATTTGAGCAACCCTTTACAAAACAAAATATACAGATATTTTGTATACAGCTAATAAGTCCATGAAAAAATGTTAACATTATTGTTAGCAAGGAATATAAATTATAACCACATTATCCCATTGTTTAACCATTAGAAAGATTAAAATTGACTAGATTGATGATATCGAGTACTGGTGAGAATTTGGAATAACTGAAATACTTGTATAATCATTTTGGAAAACAGTATAGTGGTTTAGTAAAGTGCTAAACATGTATTTATTATGTGACTCAGCAATTTCACTCCTAGGTATATACCCAAGAGAAATAAAACAAAGTTCCTCCATAAAAAATTTGTACATAATTATTGAAAGTAGCCTTATTCATAATAGTCAAAAATTTGAAATAATGCAGCTAACCATCAATATATTGTCAGTTGCTGTCAAGTTGATCCCAACTCAGGGTGG
>NW_006922473.1:143103-151153 GCF_000298275.1 Orycteropus afer afer
TATGGATATTATCCTATCCCTGACAGCATTGTACTTCAGGACAGATCTTGAAACATCCTTTGTGATTATGAATGCCACGCCATTCCTCTTCAAACTATTATTCCCAGCATAGTAGATCATATGGTTATCTGATTCAAAATGACCAAAACCAGTCCATTTCAGCTCACTATTGCCTAGGATATCAATCTTTATGTGTTCCATCTCATTTTTGACAACTTCCAATATTCCTAGATTCATACTTCATGCATTCCATGTTGTGATGATTAATGGATGTCTACAGCTGTTTTTCCTCAATTTGAGTGGTGCCACATCAGCAAATGGAGGTCTCTAAAGCTTTACCTTATCCATAGGACTAAGGCTGGGTTTACTCAGATGATGCAGCTCTTTTCCAGTCCTATTTTGAGAGCCTTCTAACTTAATCAGACTATTCAAAAAGTTGCGCGGTAATGTATCAGACAGTGTTTCTTTGCTATTCATAATATTTTCCCTGGCCGATTCTTTGAGAAGTGGATGGCCTCTTCCTTCTTCCTAGTCTGTCTCAGTCTGTAAGCTAGGCTGATACCTGTGCACCATGTGGGTTTGAAACACCAGTGGCTCAGCCTCAAAACTCACATCAACATGTCACCATGGTAGGACAAACCGACAGACAAGTTGTCTCTCTGTTGGAAACCTCTCCTACCACCCTTACCTGGGTCCCTGGAAATAATGTGTATATATTTGAAGTTTTATTTATATGTGTGATAAAGTAATATGGTTACTTCATTAGCCCAGTTCTGATTTTTGTTCCCATATTAAATGGAAAAAAAAAAAAAAAAAAAACACAGAGAATTAAAGTGATACAATATGGTTACACCAACAATCATTAGTGGATAGAGCTCTGGTGACATAATGCCTAAGACATTTGACTGCTAACCAGAAGGCTGGTGGTTCAAACCCACCAGCCACTTCTCAGAAGGAAGTTTGGGCAATCCGCTTCCATAGTGATACCGCCTCAGAAAACCAAAGGAGGGGTCACTATGAGTTGGATCTGATTTGATGGCAGTGAGGGTTTTTGTTTTTTTGGTTTTTTTTTTGGTACTGAATTTAAAGTCTGTAGTGTGTTGGTATATGCAGATTATCTAGGTATTTTCCAGACTTCTATTTTCCAATCTTACCATTGACACATCCAGTGGAATCTACAGCGAACAAAATTTGTTTGTGGCATTTAAAATCTGTGGTTCCAGGGGCATATACTTTCCTATACTTCCTTCTTCACTAACTCTTGTGTGCAGAAAATGTTTGTGGAAAAGCCTATTTACTGTTGCCTCAGAAACTGAGAAGTTATTACCATCTGAGCCATCTAACACATGTGCATATAAACCTCAAAAAATAAAGCCAGGAAAATTCCACATAGTTCTACCTTCATTGGCTGTGCTGGGCTGTCATAACCAGAAATAGTGCATATGGCCCAATACAAAATGAGACAGAAGGTGCACACTGTCATAAATAGGCTCTGAATATTTTATAACACAAGCTGTACAACTAAAAACCATATAAAATGGAAGAACTGAAAGCCTCCTAGGAAAACAAAAAACTAATTTTAATATGCTTCTGAAGCTATTAGTTTCATGCTCCATTAGCTGTAAGCTATGAAAGATCTCTCCATGGGTGCATTACTCCTGTGATTGGAAAGACAATAGATTGTCTCCAATACAGTTATTTAAAGGATAGTTGTGAAAGTCATGGGTGTGAGATCTAGTGAATAATGTGGGTGGACAGATACAATATTTGTTCAGTTAGAATTTGGAAAAATGATTTCCCTTCAAGCCACCTTTGTCTGGGAAGGACTGCAAAGCTATGCTGCTATCTAATTATTCTTGCAGCTTCTACCTCTGCTGTCAGACTTGGCATCATCTCTGCTGGCTTCCAGTGTGATGTTGCCAAGGCTGCTTCTATTTTCTTTATATGCTTTGGCTTATTGAAAACCCTCCCGGCAGTAACGCAAGAACTATTGAGCCTTGAGCTATATTCACCCTGCTATAATGACATCAAGCTCCCTTCTAACTGCGTTTCTCCAGGTGTTTTTACCTTTTACAATACGCGCAATCGAGTTTTAAGGTACAATTCCAAAAAGACCTAGGTACTAATTAAAATGAGTGATTCATTTAATTGGATTAAGAGTGTCCTCCCTCCCTCTTAACTTTTTGGTTCCAACTGTGCATTAGAGTTTTATCTCCAATGCTGTGTTCTCTACACATAGATACACATTTAGAAGTTCCTAGAAAACTGAATCTACTTTTTTTTTCAATGATGCTTTGACCACAAAATTAAATTACTTTGACAAATAAAGTTTAATTGTATTTTATTTAAATTCTCTTGTACTTTCTTAAAGTTAAGAAAGGGGATTTGAAGTAAGGTTGAAATGTAGGAGGAACACATAACCTCTGTCTAGCTCTCCAAACTTGCACACCTTCCCCAAACTTTTCACTGACTGTATGTCTTAGTCTTTCAAATCAGATTTAAAACTCATTTCTAATAGAATACTTTCAATAAGAACACTTTCTCACCAAATTTTATACTAATATTTGTTTCTTCTGTTTACTATTTTACCAGAGGTGTATTTGATATTAAGTTTGATAGGAAATAATTCCTTCTTGATCAGATTCCTGAACAATGAAGACTGAATTTTTAAACTTGTCTCTTTCACTATTACATATTGTAAAAACACAAATAAAATTTTTTGATAAAAACAATTACTTTTCAAATACTCCCAAAGTGTAAAAGTGATTCAATCTTCTAAATCCCTACAATTAATAAAACTCAGGTGATGTATAGTTCGTTATTTCTGAGTTAAAACTTAATACCAAAATATAAAAATAAAAACGAAAATATATAAGATATTTGATAAAGACTTTTACTTTCAAGAAAGTCATTTTCTCTCTCTCTTTCTCTCTCTCTCTCTCTCAGTTTTTCTCTCTTTGTCTTTTGTTCCCTCTTTTTCTCTCTCTGTCTTGCAAATTGTCCAGACAACCCAGGAAGCCATGAGTTCTCAGTTCCTCTCCCTGCTGGCATCTTTGCCTGTTATTTACCGGATATCCATTAAGGCCTGATGTTAGCAAAATTTTAAAAATACAATCTTGTGCTAATTACCTCCCCTCCTCCAGGGGACATGATGAAGTAGGATGCTTGTTAGCATGGTTAAAAATATACAATTAGTCACTTAGGCTGAATGTATCAAAAGCTGGAAGGGGATGTTGTCTTTGCATTTTCAGCTATGGTGAAGGTGGAGCACACATAGCATAAGCTTACTGTCCAAGTGGACCTATCGCTTCAGGGGGCCACTGAGAGTAGTAGGTGGAATCCTATTTAAGCCCCTCACTCAAGACACAAAAGTAGGAAGTGCAAGAAAGTGTTGGCATCTCTGCTAAGACATCTTTTGAAGGGAACTGATCATTATGGGACTTTTCCTGTTGTATACTGTATTATGATTCTTATAAGTAACAAAAGATGCTTTCCACATGCTAACACTTGTGTAGGCTCTGATCAGAAAGATGTGATCTTTATGTTGTAATCCATATTACTTATTAGTGCCCTTTTGAATGGCTTTATATCAAAACCAAACTAAACCCAATACCATTGAGTCCATTCTGACTCTATTTAGGATAGAGCAGAACTGCCCATAAAGTTTCCAAGCCTGTAAATCTTTATGGAAACAAACTGCTTCATCCTTCTCCCACACAAGAGAGTTGCTGGTAGGTCACAGCACAGACTTTCTGATTAGTAGCTGAGTGCTTTAATTAATGGCTTGCTGGCTGTTCTGGTTACCTAGTGCCACTGTGACGAGAATATACCACACATGGTATGGTTTTGACAAACAAAAGTTTATTCTCTCACAGTTTGGAAGTTTTGCACCCAAGTTCAAAGTGCAAAGCTCTAGGGGCTGTGTGAAAGCCCCTCGACCTTGGGCTTCAGCTCTGCCTCTTGCTCCCAGCCCACTGAAACTAGAGGCATCTCTTCACTCAGGCAGCTACTGGCTGCTGAGGCTAATAAACCCAAGGTGGACAAATGAAATGGCACAGTCCCGATGTTTCAAAACCACATGGCAGGCCATTCATTCAAGTCCATTGTGGTTGGTAGAACATGGCAGGCTGGTGAACTATGACTCTGGTACATGCAAGGGCCAAGTGTCCCATAAGCTAGAGACTATCCTCAATGTTTCTCCTTATATACAGGAAGCAGACCACATCCCAAAGGCAGCTACTCAGCTGCTGTGGTAGATTCCACCATAGAGTTGACTGCCAGTCTCATCATGGGGAATAACTACCACCAACCACCCAGCCACTCAACCAGGCCCAGACAAGTTAACATACAAATTTAACTACCACACTGGCTATCTAGAAATTGGGTATGACCTGTTAGTCCTTCCCAGATTTGGAACGTTGCTGTACAGTTATGGCATAGCAGAGCAGAATGTGCTGTTCCACTCTCTAGTTCTCTTTCTCTCTGTGTGTATGTCTCCCTTCCTTCTCCTTCCTCTCTCTTCTTTTCTCTCTCCTTTTTTTCTTCTATTCTTTTCTACTCTTATATTTTCTCTCTCCCTCTCTCCTTCTCTTGCTTTCTCATCTCTTTTTTCCCCATTCTCCTTCTCTTTCATTTGTAGACTATCACTTTCAAAATCTTAAAATGTCCTGTCAATTATATGATACTATAAGAGGAGGCCAGGTGGCACAGTGGTTAAAATGCTCAGCTGCTGATAGAATTGTTGGTTGTCTGAACCCTCAGCCACTCAGCAGGAGAAAGATGTGGCAGTCAGCTTCTGTAAAGATCACAGCCTTGGAAACCCTATGGAGCTTCCACTCTGTCCTATAGGGTGGGCCACTATGAGTCGTAGTGGACTCAGCAACAATAGATTTGATTTTGGTATAAGACAAGGTACTTAGGGATAATGGAGAAAAAGTACTATCTTAAAAAACCTGAACTACTAGATGGTTTATAGTATCTATGTTAAAGAAAATATAACATTTGCATCTAGGACATGTTGTCATATGCCACTGAGTAGATTCAGACTCTTAGTAACCCTACAGGACAGAGTAGAACTGCCTCATGTGGTTTCCAAGGCTATAAATCTTATGAGAGTAGACTGCCACCTCTATCTCCCATGGAGCAGTTGGGTGAGTTTCAACTGCTGATTTTTCTGTTAGCAGTCAAACACTTAATCATTGTGGCACTAGGTCTCCATCTAGAACATACTAAGTATTTAAGAAACATCAATTTCATGTTAAAGAAATAAGTATATGAATTTGACTTTAAAAGTATAAATATATTTAATTGGATGTTTCATTGTTTATTATCTTCATTTCTTCAATAATCTTTTGGGGAATAATCCCCAAACCCATACAATGTCATATTGGAGAGGATTCTCAATAAGCAGCTCTACAAAATCTGCCAATCACAGTACCCTAGAACACACTGATGGACCTGGCAGTATGCACATGATCCAAGGCCAGTCAAACAGACTCCTTATCTAGGCTTTCTACGTAGGGAATACTAATCAAAAAGGCAAGCTGAACCATAATATGATGAGAAAGGAAGTGCAGGTAAGGAAGAGTCTTGAAATTTTAAAACCCCTGGAACCAGCTATGCCTAAAATAAGTCCCTTCTGTTGTACTTCTCATTTAGGGATTGAGGTAACAGAACGTCTTTTCTTTCTACTTATTTTTTTTCTTAATAAATTTTGAATTTTTTTAGTAACTTGCAAGAAAAATAATCCTTATAGAATATCTCTAGTTTTCTGCTCTGGAAAACAGAATCTTTTGAAGATACAATATATCCCTTACCCAGGTTTGAAATTAATGTCAAACATTTGGGAATGACTTCAATCAATTCTACAAAGGATAGAAAAATTTATTCATATGAAACCTTAGTAGGCTTTCTATCAAGACAAAATTGACATTAATTAAATATGATAATATTTCTTTCTGTAAGATGTCACATCATATTTATATTGCACAGAGTACAGTGTTACATGCACATTATATAATTTGGGACGGATTAGTAAGATCAGAGGAGCTCTGGTAGTGTAGTGCCTAAGGCACTTGACTGCTAACCAGAAGGCTGGTGGTTCAAATCCACCAGCCATTCCTCAGAAGAAAGTGATACCACCTCGGAAACCCAAGGAGGGGTCACTATGAGTCGGGTCTAACTTGGTGGCACATAACAACAACAACAACAATAGTAAAATTAGACGGAAAGAAAACTTAGATTTGTAAGCAATAAAATGTCATTAATAATAAAAGACATACTTGTACTTAAAAAAATCCAAACTTGTATTTGTCAATTAGCACATGTCCTCTGTCTTCTTTTAAGTTTAAGTGACAGCCAGTGTGTGTGGAGAAAAAGTGTGAAAAGAGAAGTTAAAGAACTCAATTATCAGTCAATAATAAAAGTGGTAAACAAGAAATCATACTAAGTAAATTCTGCTCTTGTGGCATAGTACAACTCTTAAAATACAGTAATCAAATTTTCTGGACCACTGGTGTGGACTATGTTATCTGTGATTTTGGAAGTGAGAACACAACTGTGTAAAGATGAGGAATGTTTCTTCAGAGCCCCTTTGCTAATTATCCATCTCTAAGGACATTGACATCAAGTTAACTGCTACTCATAGCCACCATTTACAATAGAGCAGAGTGGCCTCATATATTGTCCAAGGCTGTAATTCTGAAGGAAGCATACTGCCACATTTTTCTCAGCAGAATGGCTGGTGGGTTCTTTCGATTAGCAGATGACTGCTTGCACCACCAAAACCTCATCCCTTTTACACAACTTTTCCAACTTGTAATTAAAGATGTATGACTTCTAGTCATCATTAAATTTAATTATGAACACTTGGTATTATTGTTGTTGTTGTTGTTGTTGTTACATAGAGGAATAAACAGCCAAAAGATAAAAATCCACCAGACTTGTATCTGAAGATACTTATCCTCCCTTGTACCCATACAAAATATTTCAATGGAGTTTTAAAACTTCACTGTTAGACACTATTTCGTATTTCACAAGTATGGAATGTTTTTAGTAATATTTAAATCAAAAGTTTCCATCAGAATGTTAAGGTTTCTCACCCTTATTTATAACTACTAGGATTGTAATGAGTCATATCTTAATGATACAACTTCTCATTAAAATGGTTTATAATTTTATGATGTGATATATAGTGATCTTATCAAAGCAGAAGGGTTGTATTGTTACCAAGATGCCTCTATATTACTCTCTACTTGTAGGAGACATGCTAAGGATCTATAAAGTAAAACATGTAAACTATGTTCCTGAAATGGGTCCTTGGGTGGTGCAGATAGTTAAGATGGTTTCTAACTGAAAGATTGACTAGTCAAGTCCACTTAGATGTGTCCTACATGAAAGGCCTGGAGAAGTATTTCAGAAATGTCAGCCATGGAAAACCCAATAAACTATGGTTCTACTTTGACATATATGCAGTCTCCAACTATTTGGTTGTATTTCAACAAGTAAACTGAGAAGTATTTACCAAAATATTCCTCCATAGGTGGACATTTGGCATTTTTCCTAAATTCTTGTTATTTTTCAGTAATTGTAAAATTTTTAGTTATCATCAATTGTTTTAAGTAAGTGTAATGTCTAATAATTACAAAATTTTGCAATTACCAAACATTCCAAAGTAGTTTGGGTTAGCTCCAACTGATACCGCCTCAGGAACCCAAGGAGGGGTCACTATGAGTGGGGTCTGACTCGATGGCACGTAACAACAACAACAACAATTTTAAAAGTGTCATCTGTACTCTTTAACACTTTAAGAGGTCTTTTGCAGCAGATTTGCAATACAGTGTCTGATTTCTTGCCTACTGATTCCATGGTTGTTGATTTTGTATTCAAGTAAAATTAAATCTTTGACAAGTTCAATTTTTTCTACTTTTATAGTGATGTTTCCTATTGGTCAAGTTAGGAGGACTTTTATTTATGTTAATGTGTAAGCCAGACTGAAAACGAGTTTTTGACCTTCATTAGTAAAGATGATTCAAGTCATCTTCACTTTCAG
>NW_006922473.1:158603-159729 GCF_000298275.1 Orycteropus afer afer
AAATTTTGGTCAATGACATGAGACAAAGTATATGTGAACTGCTGTATGAAAAGTGAATTTACTCTGTAAATCTTCACCCAAATCCTAAAAAAAAAAAAAAAAAAAAAACTATGGTGAAAGGATACAACCAAACGAACACTCTTCTTGATTTTAAACCATGCATATCCCCTTGTTCTGTTCACAGAACAGTCTCCTGGTCTGTGTGATGTTGTCGTTGTTAGGTTCCATCACGTTATCTCTGACTCATAGTTACCCTACGCACAGCAGAACAAATCACTGCCCAATCCCACGGCAGCTTCATGATCCCTGCTATAGTTGAGCCCATCGCCACAGCCACTCTGTCAATACATCTCCTTTAGGGCCTTCCCCTCTTTCATCGACTCTACACATTACCTAGCATGACATCATTCTCCAGGGAATGGTCCCATCTGATAACATGACCAAAGTAGGTGAGATGAAGTCTGGCCATTCTCGCTTCTGAGAAGTATTCTGGCTGCACTTCTTCCACGACAGATTTGTTCATTCTTTTAGCATTTCATGGTACTTTGAGCATTCTTCATGAGCACCAGAACTTAAAAGCATCAATTCTTCTTCAGTCTTCCTTATTCACTCTCCACACATGCATATGAGGTGATTGAAAATACCATAGCTGTGACAGGTGCACCTTATTCCTCGAGGAGACATCTTTGTTCCACTTGAAAGAGCTCCTTTGCAGCTGACTTGAGCAATGCTATACATTGTCTGATATCCTGACTGCTGCTTCCATTGGCATTGACTGTGAAACCAAGCAATGTGAAGTCTTTGACAACTTCAATCTTTTCTGCATTTATCATGATGCTGCTTATAGGTTGAATTGTGAGGATTTCTGTTTTCTTTATATTGATATGTAATCCATACTACAGACTGTATTATTCAATCTTCATCAGTAAGTACTTCAAGTCATCCTCACTTGCAACAAGCAAGGTGTGTCAATAGCATATCACAGATTGTTAATGACTCTTCTTCCAATCTTGATGCCACATTCATCTTCATATAGTCCAGCTTTTCAGATAATTTTCTCAGCATACAGATTGAATAAGTAAGGTGAAAGAATACAACCCTGACACACTCCCTTCTTGATTTTAAA
>NW_006922473.1:160514-162000 GCF_000298275.1 Orycteropus afer afer
TTTTTTTCCTCAGTTCTCTCAGCTTGAGAAATGCTAAGTATGTTCTTCCATTTTCATTTTCTAACTTCTGGTCTCTGCACATTTCATAGGCTATGTAAAGGTCTTTAATGCACACAATCATGTGTTCTGAAAGTCCCATTCTTTGTAATGTTATCTGTAATATGATATTATTCACACAATTGAATGCCTTTCCATAGTCAATAAAACATAGGTAAACATATTCCCAGTATTCTTTGATTTCAACCAAGATCCATCTGATATCAGCAATGATATCCCTAGTTTATGGCCTGCTCTGAGTTCACCTTGAACTTCTGGTAATTCCTTCTCAATATATTGTTGAAACCACTTTTCAATTATCTTCAGAAAAATTTTACTTGCATGTGATATTAATGATGTTGGTTGATAATGTCCACATTTTGTTGGATCAACTTTTTTTGGAATGGGGACAAATATCAATCTCTTCCAGATGGTTGGCCAGGTGTTACAAATTTCTTGGCATAAATGAATAAGTACCTCCAGCCCTGGATACATTTGTTGAAAAATCTCAGTGGGTATTCCATCAATTCCTGGAGCCATGTTTTTCACCAATTCTTTCAGTGTGGCTTGGATTTATTCTTTTCATACCATTGGTTCTTGATCACATAATACCTCCTGAAATGTTTGAATTTTGACCACCTGTTTTGTATGTTGTTTGTTTGTTTGGCAGAGTGACTCTGTATTCCTTCCATCTTCTTTTGATGCTTCCTGCATTACTCAATATTTTGCCCATAAAATCCTTAAATATTGCAATTTGAGAGTTGAATATTTTTGGCAGTGAATTAATTCTTTCAGCTTGAGAAATGCTGAGACTGCTCTTCCCTTTTGTTTTTCTAATGCCAATTCTTTGGTATTTCATTATATCTTACTTTGTCTTCTCAAGCCAGCCTTTGAAATTGTTTGTTCAGTGAGTTCCAGCAAGTTGGTGGACTAGGCAGAAAGACTGCACAGACCCTCTTCAACAAAGAAAAGGGAAACCAATTAACACAGACACAGAAGACAATTTTGGAACCCTAAACCTTGAAGGGGAGGATATAGAAGTTGACTAAACCCCAACTAGCAAAAGAATTTGAGTGAAAATACCAAAAAAGGAGACACACGGAGCTGTGGTCTGGCAGTGATCCTGAGTGATCCTGATGGCACAGATAGCTTGGAGATTCCCAGGTGGTGGTAGGACCTAAGAGTTGATCTAAAAATCACCCTGCTAGCCAGGGACTGCACACAGGGCTATGCACGGTGGCTGGGGAACAAACACAGAAGGTGAAGAGAAAGGTGGGCTGAACTGTGGACTTTTGCCAGTCCGGAGTACTCCGCCATTTTGAAGGTTTAAAAAGTGGCTTGACTATTTTGGATATTTAAAGAGACAGTGCTCTCGCAGATTCCTGGGGATTAAGAACATGTTCTGCTTTCCAACAACCCCAAGGACACTTGGGACTTGCAAGCCTGAAAA
>NW_006922473.1:164840-166389 GCF_000298275.1 Orycteropus afer afer
TTTCAATTTTCCTCAACTTGAACTTGAACTGCTTTATGAGCAATTGATGATCTGTTCCACAGTCAGCTACTGATCTTGTTTTGACTGATGTTACTAAGCTTCTGCATAGCCTCTTTCCACACATGTAGTCAATTTGATTCCTGTGTATTCCATCCGGTGAGGTACACAAGTATGATCACTTTTTATGTGGTTGAAAAAATATGTTTACGATGAATAAGTCTTTGGTCTTGGAAAATTCTATCATGTGATCTCCAGTGTCATTTCTATCACCAAGGCCATATTTTCCATCTACTGATGCTTCTTCATTTTCACCTTTCACATTCCAATCACCAGTAATTGTCAATACATCTTCAGTGCACATTTGGTCAATTTCACAGTGCAGAACTTGGTAAAAATATTTAATTTCTTCATCTTTGGTTTTAGTGTTTAATGCACAAATTTGAATAATAGGTCTATTAACTGACCATCCTTGTAGGCATGGGGATATTATACTATCACTGACAGCATTATATTTCAGGATAGATATTGAAGTGTTCTTTTTGACATGAATGTGGTGCCATTCCTCTTCAATTGCATTTCTGGAATAGTAGACCATATGATTCAAAATGGTCAACAGCAGTCCATTCCATTTCATGTTTGACAACTTCTGATTTCCTAGATTCATACTCTGCACATTCCATATTTTGATTATTAATGAATGTTTGCAGCTATTTCTTCTGATTTTGAGTCATGTCCCATCAGCAAATTAATGTCTGAAAGCTTTACTCCATCCATGTCATTAAGGTCAACTCTATTTTGAAGAGGCAGCTCTTCTGTAGTCATTTTTTGCAAGACTTCCAACCTGGGAGGCTCATCTTCTGGCACTATGTCAGACCATATTCCACTGCTATTCATAAAGTTTTCCAGTAATATATCAGACAGTGTTTTAATACCATTCATAACGTTTTCAGTGGTCAATTTTTTCAGAAGAAGATCATCTCATCATTTTTCCTAATCTGTCTTACTCTGGAAGCTCTTTTGAAACTTGTCCATCATCAATGACCATGCTGGTATTTGAAAAAACAGGAGGCTATCCCGCAGTGTTAAAGCAACACACAAACCACCACTGTACAACAAATTAACAAATGAATGGTGGTTATTTTCATTATTACTGTTTTATTATGTTAAAGATGTTTTAGTGTATGTAGAAGTGTTTCTTTAATGTTTTTTATGCATAGAAATATACTCTATATAGTATATCCTAAGACAAACATTTGATGTAGTGGAATTAGTAACGAACTATACTTACCTGCTCCAATTTGCATACAATTTGAACTTAAAAAAGAGATTTAGAAACAGAACTTGTTCAAAATTTGTTGAATATCTGTATATAATATGGTATTCATGCAATGTCCAAATCACATAATATCCTATTTGATAGAACATATCATGTATATTAAACAATGTATGATTATATTTATGCTTTGAACTTTTAAAAGTCTCTTGTAAGAAATACTTTTCTTGTCAAAGGCCATAAAATAATTTCTTTTAAAATATCTCTAAAAGATTT
>NW_006922473.1:167949-168473 GCF_000298275.1 Orycteropus afer afer
TAAAGTTCTGCTGAAAAACATCCAAAAATAATTGAAGCAGTACCTGAACAAGGAACTACCAGAAATTCAAGCTGGTTTCAGAATATGACATGGAACAAGAGACATCATTCAGATGGGTCTTTGTTGAAAGCAAAGAATATCAGAAAAATGTTTCCCTGTGTTTACTGACTATGCAGAAGTATTCAATTGTGTAGATCATAAGAATTTATATTTAACTTTATAAAGAATAGTAATTCCAAACACCTAATTGTGCTTATGAGGAACCTGTACATAGGCCAAGAGGAAATCCTTTGAACAGAACAAGGGGATACTGCATGGTTCTAAATCAGGAAGGTGAGTCAGGATTGTATCCTTTCACCATATTATTTAATCTGAATTCTGAGTAAATAATAGAAGAAGCTGGACTAAAAGGAGAGGAACATGGCAGCAAGATTGGCAGAACTCATTAATAACCTTCAACATGCAGCTAACACAACCTTGCTTCTTGAAAATGAAGAAGATGTGCAGCACTTACTAATGAAGAT
>NW_006922473.1:169608-170860 GCF_000298275.1 Orycteropus afer afer
TGATAACAAGCATCACTAAGTATTCTGTCTGTATGGTCTGGTATGGTTGGAGGTCCATGAAGGATGGGGGTGGCACCATGAGTTACCATACTGGATAATACCAACACTAGTGATGCCACTTCACCCATTCCACACACACACACACACACAAAAAAAAAATCCTACCCTCTTACCTGTTAATGAATTATGCTATCTGACTGTTTTCTACCTTGTTTAAGTTCTTTATTATCATTATTACTCATGATAAGATGTAACTCAAATACATCGTATGTCAGGGATCATCTATATTTTGGGTTTCTGTACTTCTACAGACATTTTAGAATCATTTCACCAATTACCACAAAGATTTCTGATAGGATTATAATTATATAACATTAAATTTATAAATTAATTAGTAAACCATTGAAATAATTATAACATTGATTCTTTCTAAAGATCATGAACATAAAATAAGTTTTTCCAGTAAAGGTCCATTTATATTAGGTTATTTTATATTTTTGTTCCTATAGTAAATAGTACATTTTTCTAAGTTTCATTTTCAACTTGATGCTAAAGAAAAGAAACAAACCAAACTCACTGTCATTGAGTCAATGCAACTCATAGCAACCTTAGGTTTCCAAGGTGATATCTCTAGGGAAGTAGATTGCCCAGTCTTCCTTCCAAGGAGTGGCTGGTGGGTTTGAACTGCTAGCCTTCTGGTTAGCAGTCAGATGAGTTAGGCACTACATCACCAGAGCTCCCTACTTGGTGTTAATTTATGTAAATTTTTATATTGATAAAACAACTTTATGAATTATCTTACTTATTCTAATTGGTGAGTAGAACCTCAGATTTTATTTTTTTAGGCATATAGCAGTAGGCTGCAAGTATTGATATATTTATAATCCATGTATCAGTTAGCTTTTGCTGCTAAACAATTTAGGCCATAACTTAGTGGTTAAAAACACAATCATTTATTTAGTTCAGAGGTACTGGGGTCAGTTGTTCCAACAGTGGCTATGCTTACTCATAAATACATTTATTATCAGTAGCTAGTCAACAAGGTGACTCTTCTGAGGCTTCAGCTGTGTAAGATGGTCAACTGATGTTATATATCACTCATCATCTACCAGATTATCCATGGCAACAGAGTACATATAGTCTTTAAAAGCTTGGGCTCAAAACTAACAAAACACTGTTTCTTCTACATATTTCAGTCCAAAAGAGTCAAGAGCTCAGCCTATATTCAAATCATATTCAAAGAAATATAATC
>NW_006922473.1:173128-174111 GCF_000298275.1 Orycteropus afer afer
AACCAGATGTGTGTTGTATGTAACTTTTGTTTTCTCAATTTTAGCTCAGAATATTTTATTACTTTTTCTTATACATTTTGTAGTGTAATGCTCTTTGTACATACTGGTCAAATAACAATAGTAAAGTTAATCCTACACAGGAACAAAAAGCAGGTGGAGAATTCTTAGACAAAGAGGGTACAGATGATTGCCAGGGAGTCTGTTTAATGTGTCAAAAAATGTTTGGTGTCTCATTCCTTAATCCTGAAGTAGATTTAACTGACTTAACTGCAGAGGTATAGATGTTGATTGAAATCCTGCCCCACAAAAAGAGAAAAGCTGTTTTATATTTAAGAGTTTACATAATAAAAGCATATCTCATAAAACAATTTTGTTGTTGTTGTTGTTGTTATGTGCCGTTGAGTCGGACCCGACTCATAGCCACCCCTCCTTGGGTTTCCGAGGCAGTATCACTACGGAAGTAGATTGCCCCATCTTCCTGCCGAGGAGTGGCTGGTGGGTTTGAACCTCCAGCTATCTGGTTAGCAGTCAAGTGCCTTAGCCACTATGCTACCAGACCTCCCCAAACAATTTTAGCCCCTGTTATTGTTCGATTTACTTAAATATGAGAGATGTCAAATTACATAGCTTGATGAATGTTAAGTCCAAACTCCTGAAAAAGATACTTTCAACAGTTCATTCTCACCTTCTTCAGAGACTTTGCTGCCGTTATAGACCAATTTTGATGTGTTCTCACCTCTTCACAGGTGCTGGGATTGAAAAGTTTATTATCACTTTCACACTTTCTTCAAAACTTTTAGTCTAGTTCTTTTAGGTCTCTTCTCCTAATGGCCTCACCTTTGTCGGTATTTCAACACCAAGGATCTTTGATCATTTGGTCAGTTTCTTTAGAAATCTGGACATGAGTCACAGGAGCTGTGGTAGCATAATGCCTAAGGCACTTGACTGCTAACCAGAAGGTTTGCAGTTCAAACCCACCAGCC
>NW_006922473.1:175231-177002 GCF_000298275.1 Orycteropus afer afer
TGAAAAAGAGTCTGAAAAGGAAATCAGGAAAGTAATACCATTTACAATAGCACCCAAAAGATGAAATACTTTGGAATAAATCTAACAGAGACACAAAAGACACATACAAAAACTATAAAATGCTATTACAAGAAATAACAAATGATAGTGAGTGTATGGAGAGATAGGAACCCTTGTACACTGTTGGTGGCAGTGTAAAATGACACAAGCTCTGTGGAAAGCAGTATGGGACATCTTGAAAAGGTGGAAATAGAAATACCATATGAACCAGCAATCCCACTACTAGGTGCATACCCTAGAGAAATAGGAGCTGAGACACAAAAAGATATATGCACACCTATGTTCGGAAGGAAGATGGGGCAATCTACTTCCGTAGTGATACTGCCTCGGAAACCCAAGGAGGAGTCACTATGAGTTGGGTCCGACTCGACAGCACATAACAACAACAACAACATGTTCATCACAGCACTATTCGCAATAGCAAAGAAACGGAAACAGCCTACTTGCTCATGAACAGAGAAATGGACCAACAAACTATGGTACATACACACAATGGAATCCTATGCAACATTAAAGAACAATGATGAATCTGAGAAGAATCTCAAACCATGAATGAACTTAGATGATATAATGCTGAATGAATTAGTCAATCACAAAAGGATAAGTATTGTATGAGGCTACTATTGTAAACAGTCAAGAAAAAGATTTCACAAAACAAGAAATATTTTTTGGTGAGTAGCAGGGCTGGGGGAGGGTGTAAAACACTAATTAATGGTTAGACTCATGTTAACTGGAGTGCAAGAAATACAATTAAAAGAGTAAATAAATAAGAGATTAGTGGACAGTTGGCAAGATCACAAGGATTCTACAACCAAAGGTTTCTGCTTTGACATGTATATTATAGTATAATACAGTATGAAAAAATAAAAATAAAATCACATATTGAGCAGTTCTACTTTGTAAAACATGGGGTTGCCATGAGTCAGAATTGACTCAACGTCCAAGGGTTACTGTTATTTTGAAAACAATGCGTATCATTTTGATGTTGTTCAGATGGTAAAGAAATCTTCAAAAATTGTTGATTGTTTTTGTCCGTAGTTTTAAAAGTTCTGTCAAAATGATACAAATTCCATGAGCTATTTTAGGAATAGCACTGTGACATATTGCACACGATACATTCATTTTCATTTTAAATTAACGGTACACATGAAAACCTATGTATTCTTTTTTAAATTTATTCATAATTTCATATAATTTGAGATCTTTTCATTTACAACATTTTGTATTCAGTTTCTTTATTTTGAAAATATTTTTATTTATAATTTCAGAAATGATTACTGTGATGTTTGAAGAGTTTTTATTTGGCATTTCTCTGTCTTCTAGCTCAGTTCAGTGATTAATGGTTTTATATTTCCTGTTAATGACTGTGCATTAACTTTCAAATTCTCAATAAGAAGTTCTAGTTTATGATCATCTTGTCAAATGTTTAGCCTGGTTAATTTTCTCCACATATTTATAACTGTGTTTGATTTTTTGTTAGATCTTTCTTTATACACATCCAAATATTTAATATTACTTTTATCCAGCTTTTTAAACCAGATTTTGAAGCAAATTTTTAATATAATAAAGTTTATCAAATTTCACTGTAAAATTCAATGTATGTATAAAATATGTAACCACTAGCAAAATATTTCCATCATCTCAAAAATTTCATTTTCTTCCCCATTGTCAATCCTCTCTCACACTTCATTGAGCTGGCAATTCTGATCTT
>NW_006922473.1:182537-184154 GCF_000298275.1 Orycteropus afer afer
TAGAAGAAATGACAAAGTAAAAGACATGAACAAAATATCCAATGGTTCTGAAGGAAGACATACAATCTGGATTGCAGGTATTGGTAAAAACAAGACTCCAGAAACTGACAGAATACCAATTAAAATGTTTCAACAAATAGACACAGTGATGAAAGTGATAACTCAATTATACCAAGAAATCTGGAAGAGAACTACCTGGGAAGCTGCAAGAAGAGATCTATATTCATGCTTATTCCAATGAAAGATGATCCAGCAGAATGCAGAAATTATCTAAAAATATCATTAATAGCATATGCAAACAAGATATTGCCAAAGGTGATTCAAAAATTGTTGAAGCAGTACATCAACAAGGAACTGCCAGGAATTAAAGTGGAATTTAGAAGAGGACATAGAACAAGGGGTATCACTGCAGATGGATCTTGCATGAAAGCAGAAAAAAACAGAAAGATATTCACCTGTGTTTATTGACTACATTTATTTGACTGTGTGAATCATAACAAATTATGAACAACTCTATGAATAATGAGAATTCCATAATATTTAATTGTGTTCATGTAGAAGCTGTAAACAGACAAAGAGGCAGTTGTGAAAACAGATCAAAATACTACAGAGTTTAAATTCAGAAAGGTATGTGTCAGGGTTGTATCTTTTTACCATACTTATTCTATCTGTATGTTGAGCAAATTGGAGAAACTGGGTGATTTGGTATAAAGAGGAATTCACCAACAGAAATGGAAGAAGACACATTAAGAACTTGTGATATGCAGATGATACAACCTTGCTTGATGAAAGTGAAGAAGACTTGAAGCACTTATTGATGAAGATCTAAGACTACAGCCTTCAGTATGAATAACACCTCAACATAAAGAAAAAAAAAAAAAAATCACCACAACTGGACCAATAAGCAACATTATGATAAATGGAGAAAATACTGGAGATCACAGATTTCATTTTACTTGGATCCACAATCAACACCCCTAAGATCTGTTGCAAAAGTTCTCTTTAAAGTACTACAGGCAAAGATGTCGCTTTGAAGACTAAGGAATGTCTGATCCAAATCATGATATTTTCAATTTTCTCCTAAGTATGTGAAAGATAGATATTTAATAAGGAAGATGAAAGATGAATTGACACATTTGAATTATGGTGTCAGCAAAGAATATTGAGAAACCAAAGACTGGCAGAAGAATGAACAAATTTGTCTTGGAAGTAGTACAGCCAGAACAATCCTTAGAAGTATGATGGCCAAACTTTGTCTCACATATTTTGGATATATTAGCAGGAGGCACTAGTCTCTGAAGAAGGACATGATGCTTGGTAAAGTAAGGGTCACCAAAAAAAAAGAGGACGACTGTGTTAGATTGTGTTCTCTAGAGAAACACAAAAACCAGCAAAGCGTATATATATATATATATATATATATGGGAGAGAGAGAAAACTTTACCTTAGGAAAATGGCTCACAAATGTATAGAAGTTGGCAAGTCCAAAGTCCCTGGAGGAAACGTCAGGCTGGCAGCAGCCTTAGCTTCCACAAGTGCAGGGGGCCGAGAAATCCAAGGCTGGCAGGCAGTACACTGGTTGTTGACTCCAACAAAAGATGAATCCAAGATCTCCAG
>NW_006922473.1:184896-193617 GCF_000298275.1 Orycteropus afer afer
AAAAAAAAAAAAACTCACTGCTGTTGAGTGGGGTCCAACTCATAGTGACCCCCCCTTGGGTTTCTGAAGTGATATTACTAGGGGGTTGATTGCCCAACCTTCCTTCCAAGGAGTGGCTGGTGGAACCCACCAGCCTTCTGGTTAGCAGTCAAGTGCCTGAGGCACTATGCTACCAGAGCTCCCTTATTCCTTTTAGAACTCTGAAATGAACTAGATCATATTCAGTTAATTATTTATATTGATCTAAATTCATATTGCCCTAGTGAAAGACTTTAAGAAAATGCAATAATTTTACCTCAGCAGTGAAAGTTGAATCAACCAAGATCTGCATGTGCTGTCTGGCAAATCCCATTGGTATAACAGCTCTGCCAATTTGCTTGAAAATTGTGCAGCCCTGGACTCTCAGCTTCTCTTATCAAAGAACAGTTTGAATATGGTATATTATATATCTTCCAGACTATTTTTGTATAGAAGCTTTACCAATTTGAGCACACATTTTCACTACATTGTTTAATATGAGTCATATGTTCAACATTTTCAAAATTCAGAAAATAGTATATTAATTTTTTTTGTTTCCATAAAACATTTCCATTAAGCTCAGTTAAAACATTAATCTCAGTTGTCTATTATTTCATGGATACCACTGTGGTTTTCCAAACATGCTAAAGGAGAAATATTTGCTCACTATACTTAACTCCATACTTACCAACATGTTAGAGTCCAAAGACTAGGTCATTATGTGAAAATTGATGGTGTGCAAAAATGGAGGATGACCACAACAGAACACAAAATGAAGGATGACTACATCATTACATAACTGCCAAATCACTAAAAATGATGACCTAGCCAAGTTGACACAGAAATTTGACCATTACGGACAGCATTACTCTTATCTCACATGTCAATATTTGTCACTGCCAGACACACCATATTAATAGGTGAAAAAGATAGTAGATTTTTTACTACTGTAAATGGGAAATATTGGATATCAAGATAGTCAACAAGTGAGCAATATATGTAATTATAAATGGCCAACTCTTATACTCTATAGGTTTTCAGGGAAGAAAAACCCTTTCGGCAATAATAAAATGTTCACTGCTACCCCAAGTCAAAAAGCAAGCCTTGTTGATATTGTGATAAATTTGGCAGATAAGTTTGAGCTTATATCATAGCAGGTTCATTACAACCAAAATAAAAACATTAAATTTTAAGATAAAACTTGTTTGAGCCTCGTTTTTCTCCTGATAATATCCTCTGCTGTTGTTGTTTTTAGGTGCCGTCAAGTAGCCTCTGACTCATAACGACCCTGTGTACAACAGAATGAAACACTGCCAAGTCCTCTGCTAGCCTCACAATACCTGCTATACTGAGCCCATCATTGCACATGCTGTGTCAATCCATCTCCTTGAGGGCCTTCTCCTTTTTCATTGACCTTCCACTTTACCAAGTATGATATCCTTCTCCAAGGAGTGGTTCATTCTGACAACATGACCGAAGTAGGTGAGACGAAGTCTGGCCATTCTCGCTTCCAAGAAGCATTCCAGCTATACTTCTTCCAGAATAAATGTGTTAGTTCTTCTGGCAGTCCATAGTACTTTCAGTATCTTTCACCAGCACAACTCAAAAAGTGTCAACTCTTCTTCAGTCTTCTTTATTCAGCATCCAGCTCTCACATGCATATGAGGCAATTGAAAATACCATGGTCTTGAGTTAGGAGCATCTTAGTTTTCAAAGAGACATCTTTGCTCTTCAGCACTTTAAAGAGGTCTTCTGCAGCAGATTTGCCAAGTGTAATACATCATTTAATGTCTTTACTGTTGCTTCCATTGGTATTGATTGTAGAACGAAGTAATATGAAATCTTTGACAACTTCAATCTTTTCTCATTTTCTTTATGGAAAATATTTTGATGATATAGTTACAGAAAATAAAATAGTGTGTTATTGTTATTATTACCTCCCGTGAATTTGGTCCCAACTCCTGGTGACCCTATGTGCTAGAGAGTACAACTGCTTCATAGGGTTTTTTTGGCTGTAATCTTTACAGAAACAGATTGTCAGGCCTTTCTTCTGCACTTCTGTTGGTGGATTTTAACCTCCAAACTATCAGTTCAAACCCACCAGAAACGCCTTGGATGAAAGCCTTGACAACCTACTTTTGAAAAGCCAACTCTTGAAAGCTGTACAGAGCACGGTTCTACACTGACACATGAGGGCACTGTGAGTTGGAGCCATGTTAACCATTTGCAATACCCAGGGACTCAGTGAAAATTTAAATGATTCAAATTTTCTAAAATATCCAAAGAGTATCAACATATAGAAAGGGCTAGATGTATGGCAATAATAAAAATAATAATAAATATTTTTTCCACTATTAATATTATTGACATTGCTTGTTGTAATCCTAATAATTAGTAGATTGACCCTTGTCCATATAATCAGTGGGAACATTTGGGCACACCCAATGACATGTTAATGACTGCAAATTAATTATTTAGTAGCTACATTTACACTCAGGGCTCATCAATGATTAATACCTATCACTAACAAAGTCTTACTTTTGGGAAATGGACTGCTTTATGACAGTCACTAACATCTCATTAGGTAAAGAGGATGAAGTTGTTGGGTTTTATTTTCTTTTATATATATATGTATATATATATATATTTAGCTAGAGAATTACACAAATATTATGTTTACTCTCTGCTCAATTAAATTCAACTCTACTGAACTGCAAAATGACTGACACTACACCTTGGCTTGCCATACTTTTCTAAGTAGCTAGCATAGGTGTACTGTCAGCTTTATGACAAGAATATGCAGAGCTATATCTTCTCTGGGAGATTTGCTATAACTATCTGAATTCCTTACACATAAAATCCTCAGTATTTCTCCAGAGGAAGAAAGCAAAATCCTTAGCTATTATGCTTTCTACTCTCTGCTGTATCTTCACATCTCTGTGAATCTTGATTTAGGCTAAGTGCATCATTAATCTTTAACATATAAACCCAGGAACACAATTAAAGTTGAAGAGAATATAGAGTGGCATTAAATGAATACACACTAGAACAGACAAGAATGTATTCAACCTCTCCATATGCTACCCAATTACACACATTCACTAATTTATACAGATCCAGAACTTGTGAAAGTGTAAGTGATGTAATGGAGGCAATGGCAAATTTCTTCTGTAAAAGGGTCAAACAGTAATCATCTGGGCTTTGTGAGCCATATGGTCTCTGTCAAAAGAACTGAAGTCCATCATTGTGACATGAAAGCAACTATAGACCATGCACAAATGAAGGGGAATAGTTAGTTGTGTTTCAATACACTTTATTTCTAGACACTGAAATTTGAAGTTCCGAGGAGCTCTGGACAGTGGTTCAAACCCACCAGCCACTCCTTGGAAGGAAGGTTGGGCAATCTACTTCCGTAGAGACACTGCCTCAGAAATCCAAGGAGGTGTCTCTATGAGTCCGATCCAACTCAGCAGCAGTGCTTTTGGGTTTTGGTTGGGAGCTTTGGTGGCATAGTACCTAAGGCTTTTGACTGCTAACCAGAAGGCTAGTGATTCAAACTCACCAGCCACTCTGCCAAAGGAAGACTGGGCAATCTATTCCCTTAAATATTTGCCACCTGGGACACCTGGGGGTTGCTATGAGTCAGAATCTATACAATGACAGTTTTGTTTTTTTTTCAAAGAAGTGTCATGTGTCACAAATATTAATCTTCTTTTGATATTTTTCACCATTTAAAAATACAAAAGCCATTCGTAGTTTGCAGATTATATGAAAACATGTGTCAGGCTACATTTGGCTTACCAGTCATGGTTTACTAACACGTAAGGAATCAGAATATATTGAATATAATAAGTGAATCTTGGCAGTACAACCATGAACTATAAGATTAACTATTTAGTATGCAATGGCTCAAGGCATGAATTATATCATCAGTTTCATTTTTTTCAGGATTCTTAATTTGACATCAGAAACTATGAATGAAACAGAAGGCAAGAGATTCAAGTTTACCCAACAATGCCTTAGTAGAAAGGCCTCATGATATATTTGCAAAAAATCAGCCACTGAAAACTCTGTAGAGCACAATTCTACTGTGAGGCACACAGAGTTGCTTGAGTCAAAATTGAATGGAAGGCAACTGGTGGTAAAAATCCCACATCTACCACTTCCTAGTTTTATTGCCTTGAGTGAAAACTTTTTAACAGCAATATGGCATCAACTCAAAGACTACTGAATATAAATAATTAACAGAAATCCTTTACAAAATATCTGCTGTTGTTAGATGCCATCAAGTCTGTTGTAACTCATAGCAGAATGAAACACTGCCCAGTCCTGCACAACCCTCACTATCACTGCTATGTTTATGTCTGTTGTTTCAGCCACTATGCCTATCCATCTCATTGATGGTCTTTCTTTTTTTTTCGTTGACCCTCTGATTTACCAAACATGATATCTTTTTCCAGGGACTAGTCCCTCATGATAGCATTTCAAAAACCATGCAGTGAAGCCTCATCATCCTTGCATCTAAAGATGACTCTGGCTGTATTTCTCCAAGACATACTTGTTCATTCTTCTAGCAGTACATGATATATTCAATATTCTTTGCCAGCACTATAATTCAAAGACATCAATTTTTGTTTGGTCTGTCTTATTCATTGTCCACCTTTTACATGCATATGTTGTTGTTATGTGCCATCGAGTCCAACCCGACTCATAGCGACCCCTCCTTGGGCTTCCGAGGCAGTATCACTACGGAAGTAGGATTGCCCAACCTTCCTTCCGAGGAGTGGCTGGTGGGTTTGAACCGCCAGCCGTCTGGTTAGCAGGCAAATGTCTTAGCCACTATGCTACCAGAGCTCCCTTACATGCATATAAGGTGATTGAAAATAACCTGACTTGGGTCAGGTGGATTTTTAGTCCTCAAAGTGGACTATGCAGCATATCATTTGATTTCTTGACTGCTGCTTCCATGGACACTGACTATGGATGCAAGTAAAATGAAATCCTTGGCAAATTGAATAATGTGTCTTTGTATCATAATGTCGATTATTAGTTTAATTGTGAGGATTTTTGTTTTCCCTGTGTTAAAGTATAACCTATATGAAGGCTGTAGTCTTTAATCTTCATCAGTAATTTCTTCAAATTTTCTTCACTTTCAGCAAACAAGGATGTTTATCTTCTTGGATTCTTTGATAAACATGCAGATTGAATAAGTATGGTGAAAGGATATAACTCTGATGCATATTGTTTTTCTGGTTTTAAACCACACAGCATCTCCTTTATGTGTTCAAATGACTTCTTCTTGGTCTATTTATTAAATATACACAATTAGTAGCAATCCTTTGCAAAGTATCTTGTTGTCGTTGTTATGTGCCATCGAGTCAGTCCCAATTCAAAGTGACCTCTCCTTGGGTTTCCGAGGTGGAGTCATTATGGAGATAGATTGCTCAGCCTTCCAAGGAGTGGCTGGTGGGTTTGAATCACCAGCCTTCTGGATAGCATTCAAGTGCCTTAGGCACTACACTACCAGAGCTCCTTTTGCAAAGTATCTAGACTTATTTAATTTCTCCTTTTTTTCTGGTGTCAAAATGGAAAATAATTAATAAAAATTGTTTATGTTAACTTACTACTTATTGAGTGATGAACAGAAAAGAAAGAAGATAAATAAGCATACCAAAACAAACAAACAACAAACAAACAAACAAACAAAACTACCTATCTACCATTCTAAGAGATAGGCAATATAACATTTATGAAGAGAAAAATGTAACATCAACCTGAAGGTATGTGCTTTGCTTCATGTTTCTTTCAAATTCCTATTATTCTCCACTTAAAGTGCTTTACAGTTGAACAATTACAGCATTTTTCTGAAAACATTTCCTGTTTCATTTTTCTGAAAACAGTTCATAAAAGTGTGCAAAAATATTCAATCTACAATAGGACAATATTATTCATTTGCTCCCCACTTTGAAAGCTTTTCAAAGTTAATGTCTTGTCCATACTCACCTACTTCATTCCATTGTTAACTGTTATCTTAGCAGATAAATTGCTCAGAAAAATTTGACTATCAAGCATAGATCAGTGATTTAGTCTTATTGTAGTAAGGTAGACATACTCACAAATGCATGTGCATATATGTGCACACACACACCTTGACAAAGTTGCAGTAATGACTCAACCTGCTGAAGTTTGGGAAGGGGAAGTTTTGAGTTTTATAATTTTGTACAAGTGGTTCTAAGATGGTTCTTTCAAAGCTGGAATCAAGTTGAAATTGGGCAGAGCAAAACACCTGTTGCAATTGTTCCAATTCATAATGACTCTTTGCATTTCAGAATATAGGGTTTTCTCTATAGGAATTTCATGGCAGTGTCCTTTTGAAAGTAGACCTCAGGCCTTTCTTCCACATCTTTTCTAGGTGTGTTTGAACTGTCAACCTTTTGCTTAGTAGCCAAGCACAAACTGTTTGCACCATCTAGGTACCTCATAAATGTGGTGATTTCAGAAAAGTTGAGAGGTCATTCCCTAATGAAGCCAACCAGATTCATAAATCTTAATTATCTCTTAGCTACCAGGAGTGTTTTAATGCTTGTGATTGATCAGAAGAGGTTAGCAACTCCTTTGGCTAAATCATATTCTAAGTAATCCCTTTATCTTGAAAAATGTAAACATTTCCTTGGAAATTTTAAATCCTCTCTGAACTCCATATGTACATAAATATAATCAGTTGGGTATAGATAACCTTGTGGTCTGAACATAGCAATGGATTATCTGCATGGGGATATTTGGTATAGTGCTTAAGGCATTTGACTGTTAACCAGAAGACTGATGGTTCAAACCCACCAGCCACTCCTCAGAAGGAAGATTGGGCAATCTACATCCGTAGAGATACCACCTCAAAAACCCAAGTAAGGGTCACTGTGAGTCAGATCTACTCGACTCAACAGCAGTGAGTTGTTGTTTTTATTTTTTTGGTTTGTTTGTTTGTTTTTTGTTTTGTTTTGTTAAGGCCCTGGAGAAGAAATCGTGACAAGAAAGAGAATGCCTCAGTGAACCAGACATATTTTTGATATTCTGAGGAAAAGGTAAATAAGTATTAAATATTTACCTAAAGGACACTAAAGAAACCAGAATAAAAGTCTACAATTATGTTATGTGTATCTTAATGTGGCACAAAAGATGAAATAATGGTTGTGTTCAGAACTATATGGAAGTGTGAGGTGATGATCTCATTATGTCTCTGAGGTACTGAATATATCTACATCCTCTACAGATGGGTTTCTTGACTGAAAGGATAGGAATATTACATAAATAGGTTCAAGGTATGATTGTTGTTGTTGTTGTTATGTGCCGTCGACTTGGACCCAACTCATAGCGACCCCTCCTTGGGTTTCTGAGGCAGTATGACCATGAAAATAGATTGCCCACACTTTCTTCCGAGAAGTGGTTGGTGGGTTTGAACCACCAGTCTTCTGATTAGTAGTCAAGTGCCTTAGGCACTGTGCTTCCAGATTAGTACTCTATTAAGCTTTCAACTATTGGTTTTAGTACTGCTTTAGCTTCTAGTTTTAGAGAGCACTGTGGGAGCTGACTTAAAGTCATACATGTACCAATATGAAACTTTATGAACTCAAATCATTGTGTCAATGTCATTAGAAATATGGTCTCACAAAGAATTCACCACTTAGTGGAAATCTTCAATTAGGGTTTGACTCAAACAATGGATATTGTTAAATCTATGTCCAAAGTACCTGTGACCTGATTATGGATAAGAGTGTTGCTAAGTCTTTAAAAAAAAAAAAAAAAAAAAGTACACAAGAAGAGCATTTCATCTGATAATTCTATCTGCACAATAGACCTCTTCCTCCTAAATTACCATATGTGATATTGCACAGGAGGACTGAATGTTCCCATACTCAACATAGGAAGGTGATAGCGAGGCTAGTACATGAGAAAATCTGGACAAGAGAGATACCTACCACTTGATCAGGTTTTTGATGCTTCAGGGGAAAAAAAAAACATAAATAAAAAGTTGGAAAGTAAATATTTTGGTACCCAAATCAATCACACATTTTCAAGTTTTCTTGATGTGTTGTTGTTAGCTGTAAAATAGTAATTTAGATACTTGGTTTCTCCTCAGAACACCTTCAGTGATCATCCACCTTGTTTTGTTTTTGTTTTCTGCTTTTCCCTTCTGTGTCTTAGCTAGTGTAAAGGAATTGTTTTTCCACTGTCTTTCTCCTTTTTTTACTGCTGCTGAGAGAAAATCCCCTCAGTCTATAAAAACAAAATTAAGGGGATTTATTCATAAAAAAGGAAATAAAAAATATATTCAGTTTCAGGAAGACACCAGGCAGCATAGGGGAAAACTGATGACTCCAACTAACGACTTTAACTAAGGCATACCCAGTCCATGGAATAAAAATATTATAATACAGTTGATTGATTGGTTGGCCTTTAGTTGAGGTCATAAAGAGGATAGATTGGGGTGGGGGTACAGGCTTCTATTGAATAACTGAGTATAGAGAATCACAATGATTAATATCATGAACTAATTACAGAGGTTTTCAACCATAGTCACATATTTTTTAGGTGGGATCATAAAAATATCATTGGTAGATATTTGTGCAGCTTTTATCAGATAACTCAGGAATGTGTGAAATTCATCTTTGTACTAAGAGCTCATTTTCTCAAAACATCTCATTAAAC
>NW_006922473.1:194490-195050 GCF_000298275.1 Orycteropus afer afer
CAATCTACTTTTGATGCAAGGTGGGGAAGGGTAAGTCTCATAACAGACTCAAGGATTTCCCACATTATCTTTTTCTTCCAAATGTTTTCACCTGAGTTTTCTCCAAAATTAATGATAAATTGGTAAAGAGTATGGAACTCTATATCCCTCTACACCTATTATACATTTTTCTGTGAATTTCTATCTTTCATGTTTTGTATTTGAAAAGTTCTTTACAAGAATGAAGCCATGGCTTAAAATCAGCCAGAAGAAGTTTGATCTAATCTGAGGTGGGTTCATCTTTTAAAAAAGCAGTTAAGATATGAGGGTTACTTGTTGAGAAGAGTAGAAAGGAGAAAGGTCAGGATAAGGAAGGCCTGTAACAGTAATGTAGAAATATAGCACAGTTGAAAGGAACAATGAAATAAATTCAGGAAGGTTTTAGTTGTAAATTAGAGAGATAAAAGAGAAATATAGCTTTATGATGTTACATTTTTCATTTGACTTTACTATGGAATCGTTTACAGAAATAATTTTGGAATTTCTTTAGAAGCTTCTTTGTAGTAAAAAGAAAAAAAAAA
>NW_006922473.1:196840-198110 GCF_000298275.1 Orycteropus afer afer
CACACCTGTGGCCTCCAGCCAAACCAAAACCAGGCATATGAGTTGAACATTTACCTGAGGTAGATATACTCCTTGGAGAGAACAATCATGAGAGAAAGAAGAGCTGTTTATGCACAGGAAGACAGCTCAGGGGGCAGGAGTGCATGGAGGGATGGACACAAGGAAGAGGTAACTATCAGGAGGAAGTGGGATGGGAGTTGTTGTATTGGGGTAAATTGTAGTCAATGCCATGAGACAATGTGTGTGAACTGCTGTATGGAAAGTGAATTTGCTCTGTAAATTTCCACCCAAATCACAATTTTAAAAATGTATATATTCTCATGCCTAGATGTTAAAATAAACTAAGCAGTTGGGACATTGTGATAATGAGAATTTGAAAAAGAAATTGGAGCTCAGATCCAATGGAGAACTTACTTCAGTGCAACTGTTGGAAGGCTTTCCGGAAGAATACTGTTTAGGGGTGAGGATCTACGTCTGTGCCAGTAAGGAGGTAACAACTGGATATTACCAAATCTTCAAGGCTGTGAATGTTGAATCCCCCAAAAGACCTGAAAGATGACTATTGTTTTTGTTGTTATGTGCCATCAAGTAAGACCTGAATAATTGTGACCCCTCCTTGGGTTTCCGAGGCGGTATCACTAAATCTCTAATCTACTTAGATTGCTCAACCTTCCTTCCAAGGAGTGGGAGGCTGGTGGGTTTGAACCAAGAAGAGCATATTTATAAAGCAAAGGTTAATTTATGACATTTACTGCAGAAGGGAATAACACTAACTTGTTTTTTGTTGCCCTTGAGTTGGTTTTGAGTCATGGAGACTCCATGCGTCACAGAGTGAAACTGCTCCACAGAGTTTTCTGGCTAAAATTTAAGAGGAACAGATCCACCTGTTTCTTATTCTTCCATGGTACAACTGAATGGGAAGGAACAGCTAACCTTTAGATTTGTAGCACAGTGCAAACCATTTGTACCACCTAGGAACCTTAAACACCAACTTAATAGAGCCTTAATAGTGTATTAAAAAGTGCAAGTTAAGTAAGAGTGCATATGGAGTCTTAAAGCCTGGACTGGAAGTTTTTAAGATGGCTCTTTCAAACAAACTGCCTGAGAATGACAGAATTTGTAAATTAATAATGTTGGATCAGTAGGCATAGCAAGGTGAAGTGAGTCTTGATGAACAACCTGCTAGAATTGAGGGTAAATTAATTTAGTTGATCAATCTTAAATTCTAGAAGTTAGTATTTCCAGGAGAAAATAGCTAAGCATTTGTTTG
>NW_006922473.1:202003-204680 GCF_000298275.1 Orycteropus afer afer
TATCTCTATCTATCTATCTATAAATCACTGCTATCAAGTCAGTTCTGACTTATAGCAACCCCTCCTTGGTTTCTGAGGAAATATCTCTAGGGAAGTAGATTACCCAGTCTTCCTTCCAAGGAGTGGCTGGTGAGGTTGAACTTTCAGCCTTCTGGTTAGCAGTCAAATGTCTTAGACACTATGCCAGCAGAGTTCCTATGCCTGGTATTCAGAGAACCACAGAACTTTTGTTCTCAGAGAGCATATGTTTGCTTTCAGGTATATAGCTGTTCTCATCTCACAATGTTAGTTAACATTGATTGTATTTTGATTTATAATCAATGCCCACAGAAGCAGTAGTCAAAAAAACAAACAACATGTTACACTAGGCAAATCTGCTACAAATGATCTCTTTAAAGTCCTAAAGAGCAAGTCTAAGGTGTGCCTGACTCAAATATGATATTATCAATACCTTCATATGCATTCGAAAGCTGTACAATGAACAAGAAAGACTGAAGAAGAATTTAGGTAATTGAATTGTGGTGTTTGTGAACAGTATTGAAAAATACCATGGATGTCCAGAAGAATGAACAAACCTATCTTGGAAGAAGTACAGCTAGAATGTTTCTTAGAGAGCAAGAATGGTCAAACTTCATCTCTCATACTTTGGTCATGTTTTCAGAGTGTACCAGTTCCTGGAGAAGAATATTATGCTTCGTAAAGTAGAGTATCAGCAAAAAAGGGGGAGATCC
Source organism: Orycteropus afer afer (assembly GCF_000298275.1). Taxonomy (NCBI): domain Eukaryota; kingdom Metazoa; phylum Chordata; class Mammalia; order Tubulidentata; family Orycteropodidae; genus Orycteropus; species Orycteropus afer. The sequence continues at coordinate 202,735 of NW_006922473.1, forward strand.
TCAATGAGTTTGATTGACACAGTGGATGTAACAATGAGATCAAGCACAGCATGGATGGTGAAATGGCACAGGACTGGTAGTGTTCTTTCTGTTGTAAATACTGTCACTATGAGTAGGAACCAACTTGACAGCACTTAACAGCAACAACAATATCTAATATCATGTTTAATTCCTTTACCGGCAAAGAAGGAGCTTTGTTAGTGTACTGGTCAAGGCACTTGGCTGCTAATCAAAAGGTCAGTGGTTTGAGCCCCCAGCCTCTCTGTGGGAGAAAGATGAAGCATTCTGCTTCCCTAAAGATTTAAAGTCTTGGAAATACCATGAGGAATGAGTCAAAATCAACTAGATGACAGTAGATTTTGGGTTCGCATAGAGGCAAAGAGGACCATGGTACTTTTCTATTCCATGAGTGTCTAAGCACTGAGATCAGAAAAATCCAAAAGTACTAAACTATTTGGTACTCCACATTATAAACAGTTATTAATGCTGACCTTCTTTGATATGGGGAAACAGAAGTTAGGAATGATAAAAATCTGTAGACTGCATAACTAATAAATAATATGGCCAGAATTTGGAAAGCTATGTCCTACTTCCGTAGTGATACTGCCTTGGAAACCCAAGGAGGGGTCACTATGAATCGGGGCTGACTCGACGGCACATAACAACAACAACAACATGTCCTTTGAGCACTTAAGTGCAGCTGACGTATGCCATAGTACTTTCAGTCACCTTATATACATGTGATAACTGGGGAATGAATAAAGAAGACTGAAGAACGGATACATCTGAATTATGGAGTTGGTGAAGAATATTAAATATAGTCTGGACTGCCAGAAGACAAAGCAAATCTGTCTTGGAAGAATTACAGCTAGAATTCTCTGTAGAGACAAAGATGGTGTGATTTCTTCTCTCATGTTTTGATCATGTTATCAGGGGGGTCTAGTCCCTGGAGAAGGGTACCATGTTTAGTAAAGTAGAGAACCAGTGAAAAAGAGAAAGAACCTTAATGAGATGTATTGACAGTTGTTGCAGCAATGGGCTCAAGCATAGCAATGATTGTAAGAATGGCACAGGATCTGCCAGTGTTCCATTCTGTTGTTCCTAAGGTCACTGTAAGTTGGAATTTACTCAACAGCACCTAAAAACACCTCTCACATTGATTTTCAGGTACTCCTTTTAAGAATTTGGTACAGACTTTTTTGCCACTTCCTATTATATAAGTGTGAGAATTTTTTACTTCAGTATGATTAGAAATTATAATTTTTTCTGAGGATTTTCTAGGATTCAAAAAGCAAATTGGTTCCCTAACTGTTTGGAGTAGATAAGCACAATGCACTGTAATATGATTCTGGTTAGGAAAGGGATCTCAATTATTTCACAATGAGTTTTCATATTTTTTCATGTATATTTTCTCCTGTGGATTCCATGTTTTGCAAAGTTTTGTATATAAATCGCACTTAATTAGAGATTTCCCCATATTTAATATTAATCAGTTTTGTAATGATTATAAATGAAAATAATATATAAAGTTTTAAAATAATTCAATGTATAACCAAAAATAAAGGAAATTATTATTAAAATATTACTTTCTTAATTTTTTAAGTTTATATGAAAAGTTGAAAATAATCCTGGACCTTTACTAAAGCCAAGAACTCCAAGAGCTCTGGTGTTGAGCTACTTTTGTAGCAAGATCCCTAAAGAATGTCTTATTATTATAACTAAAAAATTGTTTTATTTTTTAAAGTAGTAGGTCCTTTAGATCCATAATAAAATAAAACCAAACTCACTGCCATCTAGTTGATCTGACTCATAGCAACCCCTCCTTGAGTTTCTGGGGCAGTATTACTGCAGAAGTAGATTGCCCAACCTTCCTTGCGAGGAGTGGCTGGTGAGTTTGAGCTGCCAGCCTTCTGGTTAGCAGTCAAATGACGTAAGCAGAGCTCCCT
>NW_006922473.1:206080-207297 GCF_000298275.1 Orycteropus afer afer
GGCACATAACAACAACAACAACAATGGGACAGTGGGATATATGACCTGCTGTTCTCCCTTCTTTTCTTCTAATACATCAACTATTTTTACCTGAAATTTTACTAGGTAATAAAATTTTAAAATGGGCTACTACAAGTCAAATCCATCAGTAAGTCCTTCTATTTCTTGTTCTCTACTATATCTCTAAGGCAGAGATATATAATAGGACAGGGGGGGGGATAAGGCTATGTATCATTTCTCCTTGAACTTCTAATCTAATTGGACCATTTATTTTCATTGTGTCCAGAGAATATTAGGATCTCATATTAAATCATGGAAAGTGAGAAGTTTTAGAAGATCCCCATTTGTGCATAATGAACAGAAGAAGAAACTGTTACTGAATAGGATAGACCCAAATAGTAAGAGCTAGTCAAATCACTTGTTAGACAAATGCTTGACTCTCTGTTATGTGCTCAGTGCTACCGTCCTTGGTGCATGTTATAGGTTGAATCACATTCCACAAGAGACATGTTTAAGTCCTAACCAACTTCCCACCTGTGAACATGACTATATTCAAATATGATTAAACTGAGGCCATTATGAGACATAAGTTAAGTGAAAAACAGTGATAATGACCAGCTGAAGAAAGAGGCAGTGATTGGTGTTATGCTGCCAGAAAATTAATGAATAGCAGGCATTACCAGAAATTGAAAGTGTCAAGGAAGAATCTTCCCTTAGAGTCTTTAGAGAGAAGATGGTCCTGTCAACACTCTGAATGAACTTCAAGCCTCCAGAATTGTATTAAATTAAATTTGTCTTGTTTAAAGCCACCCACTTTATGGTCCTTTGTTATGGCTGCTATATAATTAGCTGCTAACCTAAAGGACGGAGGTTTGAACCCTCCCAGTGGCCTCTTGAAAGAAAACCCTGAGGAACTGCTTCCATAAGGATTACAGCCTAAGAAAACTCTATGGAGTTGTTCTACTTTGTAACACATGAGGTCGACATGGGTTGGAAATGACTTGATGGCAATAGGTCTACTCTGTTCTAGGGGACTATTACAGTGCTGTAGGAAATATAAAAGAGAGAGACATGATCCTTACCCTCAGAAGACTTAAAAGTGTTTTTGAAGGAACAAAGAAAAAAAAAGGTTATGTGAAGTAACAACTTTCTAAATAAACTCTTATTTTTTATTTGAAAATGCAAGGACATTAAGGCAGTATCTACATAAGAAGAAA
>NW_006922473.1:207487-215503 GCF_000298275.1 Orycteropus afer afer
GTTTCTGTTATGATAGTGTTCTGATAAAAAATTTAATGTCAAAGGTCAGAAATTTATTATTCAAACCTTGAATTTAGTCATTGCAAAATAAATGAGAATGGATTTGTATAGTATACTGCCAAAATATTCAACTAATATTTAAGAAAAAGCAGCATTTTAGAGATTATGTCCTTTTTGATCTTTGGTTTTAAATTAACTTACATCTGCTTTACGGGTTCTGGAATAAAGTTCTTTAAATAGTATCCCTTTGTATATTAAAAATTCCTATTCATACACATAAGAACATTTCAAGATTTATCCTGAAGTACAATGCTATCGACGATAGGATAATGTCCACACACCTACAAGGAAGACAAGTTAGTAATACGATTATTCAAATTTACACACCAACCACTGAAGCCAAAGATGAAGAAACTGAGATTTTTATAAACTTTTACAGTCTGAAATTGACCAAATATGCAATCGAGAGTTGGAAACAAAGAACAATTATCAGTAGTTGGAAAATATGGTCATGGTGATAGAAATGACACTGGAGATCATATGATAGAATTTTGCAAGTCCAGTGACTCATTCATTATATATACCTTTTTTTCAACAACATAAACAATGGCACCAGACCTGAACCTTGACAGATGATTCCTGGAAAACACAGAAATCAGAACAACTACATCCTTTAAAGAGGCTATGGAGAAGCTCAGTATCATTAGCCAAAACAAGACCAGGAGCTGACTGTGAAACAGATCATCAATTGCACATATGCAAGTTCAAACTGAAGCTGAAGAAAATTTAAACAAATTCATGGTAGCCAAAACACAACCTTGATTATATCCCACCTAAATTTAGAGACAATCTGAAGAATAAATTTGACACACTAAACATCAATGACTAAAGACCAAATGAATTATAGGATGGCATCAACAATGTCATATACGAAAAAAAAAAATGTCATTAAAAAAGACAAGAAAGGATGAATAGATCAAAATCGATGTCAGGAAAGATTCTGAAACTTGCTCTTGAAGGTAGAATAGCTAAAATGAATGGAAAAAATGATGTAAGAAAAGAGCTGAACAGAGGATGTCAAAGGGCAGCTCAAGAAGACAAAATATTATAATGAAATGTGGGAAGAGTTGGAGTTAGAAAACCATAAGGAAAGAACATGCTCAGCTTTTCTCAAGCTAAAAAAAAACTAAAGAAAAATTCAAGCTTTGAGTTGCAACACTGAGGGATTCTATGGGCAAAATATTTAATGATGCAGGAAACATCAAAAGAAGATGGAAGGAATACACAGAGTCACTGTATCAAAATGAACTTTGATGTTCATCTGTTTCAAGAGATGGCATATGATCAAGAACCAATGGTTTTGAAGGAAGAAGTTGAAGCTACACTGAAGGAATTGGCAAAGAACAAGGCTTTAAGAATTGGCAAATACCTATTGAGATATTTCGACAAACAGGTGAAGCTCTGGAGGTTCTTATTCATCTAGTGCAAGAAATTTAAGACAGCTACCTGGCCGACAGACTGGAAGAGATCAATATTTGTGCCTAATCCAAAGAAAGCTCATCCAACAGAATGTGTTAATTATCAAATACTATCATTAATATCACACACAAGTAAAATTTTGCTAAAGATAATTCTAAAAACAGTTACAGCAGCATGTTGTTGTTGTTGTTGTTACAGCAGCATACTGACAGGTCATTTCCAGAAATGCAAGCTGGATTCAAAAAAGGATGTGGAACAAGGAAGGGATGCCACTGTTGATGGCAGATAGATCTTGACTGAAAGCAAATAATATTAGAATGTTCACCTGTGTTTCATTGACTATACAAAAGCAATTTTACTGAGTGAATCATAAAACATTATGGATAAATTTGTGAAAAATAGGAATTTTAGAACACTTAATTGTGCTCATGAGGAAATTGTACATGGATAATTGGCTGTTATTCAAACAGAACAAGGGGATGTTGTGCTGATTTTAAAATCAGGAAGGGTGTACATCAGATTGTATCTGTACACCACACTTGTTCAATCGGCATGCTGAGCAAAGAATCTGAGAAGCTTGGCTATATGAAGAAGAACACAGCATCAGAATTGGAGGAAGACTCATTAACAATCTAGTATAGGGAGATGACACAACCTTGTTTGTTGAAAGTGAGGAGCACTTTAAGCCCTTACTGCTGAAGATCAAAGACTACATACAGTCTTCAGTGTGGATTACATCTCAACATAAAGATAACAAAAATTCTCACAACTACACTAATAAGCAATTTCAAAATAATTGGAGAAAAGATTGAAGCTGTCAGAGATTTCATTTTACTTGGATGTACAATCCACAATCAACACTCATGGAAGCACCAGTAAGAAATCAGACATCATATTGCACTGGGAAAATCTGTTGCAAAAAATCTCTATAAAATATTAAGGAGTGAAGATGTCACTTTGAAGACTAAGGTGTGCCTAACCCAAACCATGATATTTTCAATTGCCTCATACAAGTGTGAAATCTGAACACTGAATAAAGAAGACCAAAGAAGAGTTGATACCTTTGAATTTTGGTGTTAGCAAAAAATACTGAAAATACCATGGATTGCCAGAAGAATGAACAAATCTGTCCTGGAAAAAGTGTAGCTGGAATGTTCCTTAGAAGCTACAATGGTTAGACTTTGTCTCACCTACTTTGGTCAGGCTGTCAGAAGAGACTGTTTCCTGGAGAAGAATATCATGTTTGGTAAACTTGAGGCTCAGCAAAAAAGGGGAAGATGGATTAACACAGTGGCTGCAAAGATGGGCTCAAGCATTGCAAGGATTGTGAGGGTGGCACACGACCAGCCTGTGTTTCATTCTGTTGTACTTAGGGTTGCTATGAGTCAGAGACAACTCAATGGCGCCTAACAACAACAACATTCATAAGCATTTGGTAAAATTTGTATCAATAATTCTTTTTATGAACATAAAATAATTTATTTTGTGTGATATTTTGAAGAATTAAATAGAGTAAAATCTAATCTTAAAAGAAAATGAATAAAAATTTCCTGCTTAATGGGTTTGACATTGCATTCATTGGCATTCATTACATAATAAAAATATACAAAATGGGTTTCTCCACAGTTATTAAACCAAGTTCTTTCAATGTTAATATCTTTTCAGTTTTCAAATGTCTTAGTTATTGCATGACATTTTAAAATGTTGCTCTATTTTTAATCCCTGAATCCCTCAGAGAAAAATTATTTTTACTGTATATAAATTATAACTCAATAAACTTTACTTGATGTCCCTGGGTGGCACAGTTAAGTGCTTGGCTGCTAATTGAAAAGTCTCTGAAGAAAGGCCTAAGATCTACTTCTGAAAAAACAGCCCCTGAAAACCCTTTGAAACACAGTTTTACTCTGACTCACATTGGGTCATCATGAGTCAGAACCAATTCAAAGGCAATGAGTGGTAAAGAAGATTTTAAAAAATTATTATTATTATTATTATTATTTTTATTATTATTTGTGCAAAAGTAGTTTACATATGTGTGCATATGTATATATTCCATATACTCAAAATAGAAAAATAAAAGGTATCATTAATTCTTCATTCTTTTTTAGGACCTTAATCCAGTCTGTCCTTAGGTCATCTATGGGCCGTCTTTCCTTCTCATTCTGTAGATCCTTTCACCAAATATCTCTATGTCACTTTCTGTTGATGGTCCTTTATTCAGTGCCTCATCCAATCTATTCTCAAGGCTACTGCCAGCCAAATTTGCCTAAAATAATATACAGAAATACTTATTCAAAGTCCTATAATGACTGCCTATTTTCACCCACAATTTAAAACACTCCTTTTACTCCTGAATTTTAATCTCTTCTTCAGGGTAGTAGGTTACTTTCTTATACCCACCTTTGTCTGATTTGATAACTGTTCCCACGACTTGAAATGCCTTTGTCCTCTAAAGTCAGTAAGTCTGCATACTTATATGTGCATGTGTAACACTTATTATAATAAAGGTTATACATTACATTTGCTAAGGAATTAAATTTTTAATAAATCTCCTTGACAAGATTGTCTCCATTTTTGTCAGCCAGAGAACACAAACTCTTGCCCAATAAAGTTTTTCTTTATGATATCCTCCACCAGACAGACATCTGGAACTTAGAAGGGGCTTCATATTTATTAATTCAGTTTAAATTGGAAGCTCATTCTTTTGTCATTATTGTTTTGATAAACAATACCAAATACAATGATTTGTTAGTATTGATAAACACAAGTTTTTGACTCAATTTAATTTGTAATACGTTGCTAACTGATTACATTAGAATTTGCTTAACATCTTAACTGCTATTTGACTTAAACATGTTTAGAAAAAGATGGAAAAATGGTTGATTAATTGTTATTATCCTTTTTTAAAAAAACACAGAAACTTAAGAAATTGTGATTTCTTCAAGATCATAGGCAAGTAAGTATTAAAACTAGATCATGTAAACTCAGTTCACTGTTTTATGCTTTTTTTAAAAAAAATAAAATAAACCTGACCTCTTGTGCTTTTAAAAGAAATAAACCCAACCTCTGTTAATCATGCCTATATTTTCTTAGCCTCTTTTAGATGGCTTATTAAGTGTCTTTGCCATACTAAAAATTGCCAGAAATAGTTTGGCTTTAAATGAAATTTATGTCAATGCATGAACTCAGACTTGAGCTACTACAATTACTCCACACACACAAAGGAAAATGATGAGCATGCTAAAACCAAATACAATTTTACCTCTTAATGGGCTGAACTAAGCATATATATGACAAAGCATGCGTTGGAGAATAATTATCAGCCTTCCCTTTCAGACAATATCAAATTCTGCAAAGTCAATTAGAATAGAAATGCAAAATATGTTGACAACAGCACATTTAGAGAAAAGTAATAATAGTTACTAAAACAGACAAATTATCTTTAATAATTTATAATAGTAAGTGTAATATTGTAAAAAAGCCTAATTTAACAAAAATAAATATGATTCAAATCAGAAGAAACTTTATAAGTGGTGCTATAAAGTAAATTTGTTCTGCTGAAATATGTGCTAGAGAATAAAAAAAGAACCATGTGAACAGTTTTTATTTCAAATTGTCAAATATAAAGACAAAAATAAACAGGAAAATGGATTTATAATATGTATGTGTAGATCATAAAAGTAAAATCAATTATATTACATTGTTTCCTATATTGATGTTTGATTTAAACTACTGATATATTTTTGTAAGTAAAAACATGATTTAGATTGTGAAAGGAATGCATACATATATAAATTTACTAGTTTCTGTGGTATTGATTCCAATTAATGGTGCCAACATATGTGTCAAAGTAGAACTGTGCTCCATAGAATTACCAAAGGCTGATATAATATAAACACTATACACAATAATATAAGCATTCAAATCCTATCTATCTATCTACTGTATTTTTATGCAAATAACACACATGTTCTAAGATTTTGGCCAACAGCACCCTCCCCACAGAATATTTTTGTAAGCACACTATGCTAACTCTTTACATTTGCTGTAAAAAAAAAAAAAAAAACATTGTGTGCTTATGAAAATAACTTGCAGAAGGGTGATGTTGGCCAACACATGTATTATTGGTATAAAAATATGTTGTATATGTGTGTTTGTAAGATTTTATATTATGTGGTACTATTAACATGCTTTTGTGCCAGCAGCTAACATATGGAAATGATACTCTAAATACAATTGTCAGAAGGAAAACATTATCAAGAAAAAACATGTGTTCAACTAAAATTAGCTTTTGTGCTAAGTACATATCTATATGCTAAGTGCATACACATACATTAGATATATACATGAATATGTGCACAAATAAAATTGTCATACTTTGGAATATATTATTGTAAAAAGCTGACAACAGTTTGCTAGATTGGCTCCAATTTGTAACTCTTTCCTATATCTATGCCTTTTGCCATTTATATTTCATCATTCTCCATGGAGTGGTGAGAAGTGGAATTTGCCAATCCTAGTGTTTGTCCAGGGTGCTCTGGTGGCTAGTGCTTAAGGCATTTGACTGCAAACCAGAAGGCTGGTGGTTCAAACCCACCAGCCACTCCTCAGAAAGAAGTTGGGCAATCTACTTCTGTAATGATCCTGCCTCAGAAACCCCAGGAAGTGTCGCTAGAGTCGCATTTGACTCCACGGCAATGAGTTTGGTTTGGCTTCGTTTAATGTTGTCCAAGAGACTTGCTTTGGCCAAAGGAATGCTAACAGGTGTACACAAGGTAGAAGTTTGAAAAGCCTGCTAACTATTGTGCTTCTGCTGCTGCCGTAAAATGCTCGTTTTGCTCGCTGGTCCCAAAAAAGGATGAAAGAGAAATGTGACAGAGCCAAGTAGACCCAGTTGTCCCAAATGATGCCAGACTAAATCAGCCAACAGCCCCTAACTCATGGTTATTTGAGTGAATCCAGCTGAGATCAGCTAAGCTTCCCAAACTGTTATGGTTGTTGTTGTTATGTGCGACTCCTCCTTGGGTTTCCGAGGCACTATCACTACGGAAGTAGATTGCCCTATCTTCCTTCAGAGGAGCGGCTGGTGGGTTTGAACCTCCAGCCTTCTGGTTAGCAGTCAAGTGCCTTAGGCACTATGCTAATAACTTTAATAATAATAAGTGATTGAGGTTTTAAGCATTGAGTTTAGAGGTAGCTTACATAGCAAATACCAGTCGACGCCATTAAATTATGATCCCCCAGTTATATACACATGCAGAGAAATTGGAGCAACTATCTCTAGAAAGAAGCAAAAATGTTCTGAAAATCTTTTTAATATTTCTTTCTTTCACGAGATTGCAATACAAATGATCACATTCAGATACTAAAACTAGTTTTATCCAGCACTTTATAAGTTATATTCACTTGTATATTCATTTTCTCACGTGACTATCACAAAACACATAATGGATAATCAAATAAAAAAAACAAACCCACTGCCATCGAGTCGCTTTTACTTATAGCGACCCCCATTGGGTTCCAAGGCTGTAAATCTTTATGGAAGTCGATTGCCTCATTTTTTTCCTCCGCAGTAGCTTGTGGGTTTGAACCACTGACCTTGTGATTGGCAGCCAAATGTCTTACCCACTACTCCACCATATACTTTTCCTTAAATAGATATCTTCTGGTAGGGCTTCTTACTCCACTCCTTCTCTGACTTGCTTTTGTGCATTTTTATATAATAAAATGAAACATAGCAGAGAAGGTAGTCCAAGTGATAATGACGACTATCAATAATGCTATCACATTTGTTGTTGTTGTTATGTGCTGTCGAGTCAGACCTGACTCATAGCGACCCCTCCTTGGGTTTCCGAGGCAGTATCGCTACAGAAGTAGATTGACCCATCTTCCTTCTGAGGAGTGGCTGGTGGGTTTGAACCGCCAGCCTTCTGGTTAGCAGTTAAGTGCCTTAGCCACTATGCTACCAGAACTCCTAATGAGTAAAAGGAAAAATGAGGCTACCGTTTCACAGATTGGACAAAATGGACTCGGTTAAGCAAAGGGAAGATTAGATTTCAAAATCCACTTGGAATTCATTTTCCAGTACAAACACTGAGCATCTTCCTAAACTTCACCCTACCCAGCCATCGCATCCCAGTCATATGCATGCTTTACATTCATCTGAATACAATATATGGTTCCAAAACATCAGGAGTTCAAGTAGTTTTGGGTGTCTCCGAGTCTTTTTTTTTTTTTTTTTTTTTTATCTTGGTGAAAATATACACAGAAAACATAAAGCAACTCATCAGTTTCTACATACACAATTGAATAATAAGTTACATGCTTCACGCTGTGTCACTAATCTACCTATTTGTTGTTGTTGTTATGTGCTGTCCAGTCGGCCCTGACTCATAACGACCTCTCCTTGGGTTTCCGAGGCAGCATCACTACGGAAGTAGATTGCCCCATCTTCCTTCCGAGGGGTGGCTGGTGGGTTTGAACCGCCAGCCTTCTGGTTAGCAGTCAAGTGCCTTAGGCACTACGCTACCAGAGCTC
>NW_006922473.1:216653-226337 GCF_000298275.1 Orycteropus afer afer
AAAAAAAATAATTAGTATTTTTTAAATGATTGAAATCAAATAAGCACAAAAATATTTCTTAATCAAAAAAGCAAAATTAATCATTAAACTCAAGAAAAAGGGGAAAAAAATTAAAGGAAGAAATATAAACCTATGTATTTCATCTTCTGTCAGACAATAAATTTCCCCAAAATATGTGTGAATTATGAGTTAGATGATTTTATGCAACCTTTTCAATAAATATGTTTATTTTTTAAAAATAGCTTTAGCTGTAAGCTAAATAGTTTTATTTAATACACATTTTATCTTTCAGTATGGATTATTTAATTATTAAAGTATAATTTTGTAAGTTCTTATATTACACTTCTTAACTCACTTCCCCAGTATTTGAAAATAAAAACTTAATTTAAAATAAATGTAATAAATGAAAATCTCATCTCCTCCAATTTTTTCAACTCCCAAGTAACACTTAGTTTACAACTAAGGTCAGAGTTTAAGTATTATTAAGTACTATATTTTATCAGTTGAAAATTAATCTTTTTTTCCATATGAAATAGTTTAAGTATTTCTGTTCTTTCTAAATATGCTTTACACCACAAAATAACTATGACATATTTCAGATATAAACTCTGAAGCAAAGATAGACAATACTTTCTGTGTGAAAATAAAATTCTATATCGCTCTGTGATAATAAATTGCTGATAGACTTTAGAGTGAAGGAAAAAGGGAGTAGTAGGAACACATCTAATCTTAAAGAATGCTCTTTAGGGTCAATTATATACATGTTGTAAGGACTACTTGGCTCTTTTGAGTGACACAGCAATATTACACTGTCCAGCAATTTTATGGCACATGACAGATAAGAGAAGTGTGGTAACTGTACAATATGTCTGAAATCATTTTTCCCTCAGAGAAAAAAATAGGTGTCGCATAACAGAGTCATTTATTTCAAAAACTTTTAAAATATTTATGCTGAAGGTTTTTAAGTGTTTTGTACTATAAAAACCTGAAATTAAATAGTTATATTTATATATCATCCTTCCAGTAATGTGTATTTGATTACAACTATCTAATGTCTGATTCTCATATAAATGTTGTTGTTGTTGTTGTTAGGTACAATGGAGTCAATTTCAACTAACAGGTACCCTATATACAACAATGAGACACTGCCCAATTCTGTGCCATCCTCAAAATGCTTGCTGTGCTTGAGCCAATCTTCGCAGCCACTATCTCAATTCATCTCCTTGAGGATCTTTCTCTTCTTCTCTGACCCTCCACTTTACCAAACTTGATATTCTTCTTCAGGCAATGGTTCCTTCTCACAACATGACAAAATAGGGGAGACAAACTCTGGCCATTCTTGCTTCTAAGGAACATTCAGTTACACTTCTTCCAAGACAGATGTATTCATTCTTCTAGTATTTTCAGTATTCTTCATCAACACTACAATTCAAAATGATCAATTCTTCTTCAGTCTTTCTCAATCGTGGTCCAAATTTCACATGCATATGAGGTGACTGAAAATGCCATGACTTGGGCTAGGCAGACTTCAGTCTTCAAAATGACATCTTTGCTCTTTAACACTTTAAAGAGGCCTTTTGCAGCAGATTTTCCCAGTGCAATATGAGGTCTGATTTCTTGACTGCTTCTTCCATGGGTGTTTATTGTGGATGCAAGTAAAAGGAAATCCTTGACAACTTCAATCTTTTCTCCATTTACTGTAATGATGCTTATTGGTCCAGTTGTGAGGATTTTTGTTTTCTTTAAGTTGAGGTCTAATCCATACTGAAGACCACAGTCTTTGATTTTCATCAGTAACTGCTTCAAATCATCTATACTTTCATCAAGCAAAGTTGTGTCATCTGTATATTGCATAAGCACATGAATATTTCTTAATCAAAAATGCAAAATGAGTCATTAAACTCAAGAAAAGGGAGAAGAAAAGAAATTAAAAGGAAGAAATATAAACTTATGTGTTTCTTCTTCTATCAGACAATAAATTTCCCCAAAATGTGTATGAATTATGAGTTAGATGATTTTATGTAAACTTTTCAATAAATATTTTTATTTTTTAAAAATAATATTAGCTGTAAGCTAAATAGTTTTATTTAATACACATTTTATATTTCAGTATGGATTATTTAATTAGTAAGGTACAGTTTTTTATGCTCTTATATTAAACTTTTTAACTCACTGCCCCAATATTAATGAGTCTTCCCCCAATCCTGATGTCACAATCTTCTTCATATACTCCAGCTTCTCAGATTATTTGCTCAGCATACCAATTGAATAAGTATGGTGAAAGGATACAACCCTGCCTGACCCAGTCCGTTCCTGATTCTAATCCATGCAATATCCCCTGGTTTTTTTTTTGAAATCACTGTCTTTTATTCTATGTACAGGTTCCTCATGACCACAATTACTCACTGCTGTAGAGTTGGATCCAACTCGCAGCAACCCCTCCTTGGGTTTCCAAGGTGGTATCACTACAGAAGTAGATTGCCCAACCTTCCTTCTGAGGAGTGGCTGGTGAGTTTGAACCACCAGCCTTCTGGCTAGTAGTAAATGCCTTCGGTACTATGCCACCAGAGCTCCCATGACCACAGTTAAGTATTCTGGAATTCCCATTCCTCATAATGCTATGTATAATTTGTTATTATCCACACAGTCAAATGCTTTGTATAGTCAATAAAATACAAGTAAACCAAAAAAAACAAACCAAACTTATAGCCATGAAGTGGATTCTGACTCATAGAAACCAACATTGGTTTTTAAGGCTATAAATCTTTACAGAAGGAGACTGTCTCATCTTTCTTCTGTGGAGCAGCTTGTGGATCGAACCAATAACCTTTTGGTTAGCATCCAAATGCCTTAACCACTACACCACCAGCTCTCCTTACATAGGTAAACATCTCTTTGGTGTTCTTTCCTTTCAGTTAAGATCCACCTCATACCAGCAATGTCATGCATGTAAACACGTCTATGTAATGCACCTAGCATACTTTATTTTAGTATTTAATCATGAAGTTCTATTAAAGATAAGATTCTGAGTCCTATCATAATGATGTTAGATCCTCGAATAAAAGTCTATTTTTCTTTTCTTTTTTTTTTTTTCACTACTCACCAATGTAGGTTTTGGAACAAGATTTTTATGTATTTTATTGTGCCAATTGAGACTGGTGTCCCCCAATATTATGGTCCTGAGTCAGTAGATCCACTGGATCTCTCTCCCACAGTGTCTGGCTGTCTGTGAGGGATTGCTCTATGTCTGCCTTCTTTTGTTTCTGTAAGGATTTCAGGTATTTTGTATCATTGGTATCTGTTCAAGATCGGCCTCAGCTGAATCTATCATTGGTCTAGAGTATAATCCTGTTCACTGACCTCCATTTGATCTTCTCAGATGTTTATGTGCTTATCTGTAGCCTGGTGTTTAGTGTTAATAGTAATGCAGTATTATGGACATACTGATATTTTTGTTGTTGTTGTTATGTGCCATCAAGTTGGACCCGACTTATAGCGACCCCTCCTTGGGTTTCTGAGGTGGTATCACTATGGAAGTAGATTGCCCAACCTTCCTTCCAAGGAGTGGCTGGTGGGTTTGAGCCACCAGCCTTCTGGTTAGCAATCAGATACCTTAGGCACTACACCACCAGAGCTCCTATACTGGCATTAGACTCTGTCTTCTATATCTTATGTGTACAATTTAGTGTCCTCCCTTTTCCTAATGTTATCATGGTGGTCACATACTCTTTCTATACAATTCCTATATAAAGTCTATTGTTTTTAAATATATCTACTATTTCTTTAACTAGTAACCAGTTGTTAATAATTTGACTGATTCATTGCTACTCCATGTTATACACTGTACAACTATGTCCCATAAGGTTTTCAACTCCTGATTTTTCAGAGGTAGATCACAGCCCATTCCTCTGAAGTGCCTCTGAGCAAACTCAGCTTCCAATGTTTCAGTTATCAGATGAGCATATTAACTACCTACACCACCCAGGAACGCCACCATGTAGAATAAAACTAGTAAATCTCCTAAAGTTTGATTTTATCCACATAGAACAACATTATCTATAGTTCATATAGGAAATTTCCATTCCTAGGCATTCCTCAGAAGGAAGGCTGGACAATCTACTTTTGTCGTGATACTGCCTTGGAAACCCAAGGAGGGGTCACTCTATGAGTAGAGTCCAACTTGACAGCACATAACAACAACAATAGTCATCTTGGAAGTTCATCACAGAACAATCAATTAAATATTTAATCATAATGTGTGTCTCAAGAAGTATCTTAATTAGAAAACCAAAGACTCATGGAAACAAATAGTCCAAGCAACTGCTACACCATGCAATCCTCAGCCTCTGTGACTATGAGACCAGAAGTACTAGATGGTGCCCAGACACCACTATCAACCACTTGGAGGGGGATCTCTGTAGGAGATCCTGGATAGAATGGGAGAACAAAGCTCAAAATCATTTAAAAAAAAGGGATGAAAGAAAGGAAAATGGACGAGTTTTGCTAGTCTGATAGAGCCTGATGGAACTACTAAGACTATGGCCCTTAGCTACCCTTCAGGTCTGGAATTAAACCCACTCCTGTGGCTTCCAGCCAAACCAAAGACAGACATATGAGCTGAATGAACATTTACATTAGGCAGATACGCTCCTTCAAGAGATCAATCATGGAAAAATAGAAGGATTGTGTATGCACAGGGAGGCAGGTCGAGGGGCAGGAGTGCATGGGAAAGAAGGACACAGGGAACAGATAACTATGCAAAGAAAATGGGAGGGGAATTATTGCATTGTGGGAAATTGCAGTCAATGTCATGAGACAAAGTGTATGTGAGCTGCTCTATGGAAAATGAATTTGTTCTGTAAACTTTCACCCAAATCACAATAAAGTTAAAAGAAGAAAGAAAAAATGCTTTAATTGAAAACTGGTATAGAATACTGCTCAGACAGTAGGAACAATGAAGTCTTAACACATGCTACAATGTAGATGGAGCTGGAAGATGTAATTGTGAGTTAAATAAGTCAATCACAAAAGGAAAAATATTGTATGACCTTATTTTTATAAAAAGACAGGAAAAGTTAAATGTATAGACGAACAAGTTTATTATTGGTTATCAGTGAAAGGAGAGATGGGAGATTAAGAGTAATGGAAATATCATATTCATTAAGGGTAGGGTCGAAGGACCAATTGTTGTAATTGCTGTCAATAAGTTGTCCATCTATAAAAAGTAGAAAAGTCAAAGGTTGTGTAATAGACATATTTACAGCAATGCCAAAAAAATATAGCTAGCGTTTGTACAACTGCTTATGTACAATCAAAATGCTCATGGGATTTAGTTTCTTGGTTTGGGAGTTTAGGGTCATGGTTTCATGGAACATTCTATTTATTAGTTATTTTGTCTAACAACATGGTTAGTGCTTTATTCTACATCTTCAATTGCATGGTGCCTTGTCTTAAAAGCTCGCAAGCGGCAATCCAAGGCATAATAATTCACCCATATTCACTTGGAACAATGTAGTAAATAGGAGAGTCAGGAATAGTAGGAAAGAGCAACAGAGTAAGGAGAGGCTGGGACAGGAGGAGGGTATGGAATGTGTGGCTAATTGCCTCTATTAATAATTTCTTCCTTTTCCATGAACCCAGAAGCACTGGTTTGTGCCTGGCTACTATTGTGGAACATTTTGAACAAAAATTCCATGATCAAAAGGAGGAAAGTGCAGAACAGAATTTCAAATTCTCATGTACTACAGACTTCATGGAGCCATGAAGGTTGGATGAAGCCTTGAAACTACTGCCCAGAGCTAATCTTTACACCTGAAACAGAAAACAGCCCTTAAAGTCTTCTTAAAACCAAATACTAGATTAGCTTAACTAATAAAAAAAAAAAAGTCAGTTTAGAGCATTATGCTATTTTAAGAATTATTTAATGAGATCAAGGAGCTCTGATGGCAAAGTGGCTAAAACATTTGGCTGCTAATAAAAAGGTTGGCATTTTGAATCCACCAACTGTTTGATGGGAGAAAGATAAGGCAGTCTGCTTCAATAAAGATTTATAGTCTTGGAAACCCTATGTGGCAGTTCTACTCTGTCCAATAGTGTCACTATGAGTCATGCCACATCAGCAAAAGGAGGTCCTGAAATTTTACTCCATCCACTTCAAGTTCATCTCTACTTTGAGGAAGCAACTCTTTCCCAGGCATATATTGACTGCCTTCTGATCTGAAGGGTTCATCTTCCAGCACTATATCAGACAATGTTTCAAGGGTATTCATAAAGTTTTCCAGTACTACAACAGACAGTGTTTCACTGCTATTCATAAGGTTATCATTGGTGAATTCTTTGAGAAGTGGAAGGTTCCTTCCTTCTTCTGCATCTGTCTTAGTCTGGAAGCTGCACTGAAACCTGTCCACCATGGGTGATCCTGCTGGTATTTGAAGTACCTGTGGTATAGCCTCCAGCCTCACAGCAATATGCAAGCCATCACTGTATGACAAACTGACAGATGAGTGGTGGAAGAAACCGAGTACTACATAAATTGAAGAATATACTGTACTCAAGGATAGAAAGACTTAACATTGTGAAAATATCAATATTGTCCAAAGTTATCTGTAGACATAATGCAACCTCATTCTTTAAAGAGATGGAAAAATTATTCACCAACTTTACATGGAGAGGAAAGATGATCTGGATGAGCAAAGAACTCTTAAAGAAGAACAAAGTAGAAGGTCTGACACTTCTCAGTCTCAAAACCTACTATATCCATGATAGTTGAAACAATCTGGTACCAGTACAACAACAGTACATAGACTAACAGAACAGAATTGAGAACCCAGAAGTAAATTCATATATCTATGGACAGCTAAAACTGGGTATTCATTTATTAAAAACTGTTTGAATCCATATTGCAAACTGTATACAAAACTGAGTTCAAGATGGATCAAAAACCTAAATGTAAGAGCCAAAACTATAATTACCATCAAAGAAAAAAATAGGGATAAACTTAGGGCCTATTACTGGCATCAGTACACTATCAAATATAACTAAATATGAATAACAGCAGAAGAAAAACTAGATGACTGGAAGCATCTAAAAATTAAACATTTATGCACATCAAAAGACTTCACCAAAAGAGTAAAAAAGAAAGTACAGCCTGGGATATTATTTTGGGCAATGATATACTGAGAAAGGGATTAATCTCTAAAATTTTTAGAAAGCTTCAGCATGTTAGCAACAAAAGACAAATAATCCATTTTAAAAAATGGACAGAGGACATGAACAGACACTTCACCATAGAAGATAGTTGTACAGCCAACAATTGCATGAAGAAATGCTCATGATCATTAGCCATTAGAGAGATGCAAACAAAAACCATGTTGGAGCAAAATTAGGATAACATACTAGCTACAATTAGGTACCTTGAAGGAGTGAATCACTGGGCCTGTGGCCTGGGTACCATGGTAGTGGGGGCCATACAGCTCAATTGGCACTATATTGTATACAAAGATATTGTTCTACATCTTACTTCAGTGAGTAGTGAATGGGGTCTCAAAAGCTTGTGAGCAGCCATATAAGATGCAACCTTTGGTCTCTCCATGTCCAGAGCAAAGAAGAGGGAAGAAAACCAAAGATACATGGAAATAGTTAGTCCAGATGACTAAAGGAGTATGAGAACCACAGCCTATATGACCCTGAGACCAGAGGAGTTAGATGGTGCCCAGCTACCCATGCCAACCACTCAGAAAGGGATCAAAATTGGAGATCTGTAATAGAGGGGTGGGGGGGAAATGGGTATCAAACTCAAAATCATGAAAAAGATCAGGCTTACTAGTCTGATAGAACCTGGTGAAAGCCCGAAGCTATGGTCCCACATCCTACTTCAGGACTATAACTGAACTTACTCCTGTGGCTAAACTCTCAATCAAGCAGTTGTTGTTGTTGTTGTTTGCCATCAAGTCGGCCCCGACTCATAGCGACCCCTCCTTGGGTTTCCAAGGCAGTATCACTACGGAAGTAGGAATACCCAACTTTCTTTCCGAGGAGTGGCTGGTGGGTTTGAACCACCAGCCTTCTGGTTAGCAGTCAAGTGCCTTAGCCACTATGCTACCAGAGCTCCTAATCAAGCAGTAGACAAGCTTAATTAAGAGCTGAGATGCTCCCAAGTGTAGGTGTTCAGCTCCCTATAACAATCTACCATGGGATATTAGAAGAGCAGTATTTGCATAGGGAGAAATTAGGGAGTCAGGAATGCATAGAGAACTGTTTCACTGTGGGTAATGTAATAATAATTCTAATAAAGAGAAAAAAAAAAAAGCATTGAGATATCATCTCACCTTAGCTTTAAAAGTTAAAATAAATAAATAAATACTGTTGATCAGGCTATGGACAAACTGGAACCCTTAAATACTGCTGGTGGGATTGTAACATATAGCCAGTGTGGATAACAGCAAAAAGATTCCTTAAAAATTTGAAAATACTATATGATCCAGTGGGAGCTCTGGTAATGTAGTGCCTAAGGCACTTGACTACTATCCAGAAGGCAGGCGGTTCAAACCCACCAGTCACTCCTTAGAAGGAAGGTTGGGCAGTCTACTTCCGTAGTGATACCACCTCAGAAACCCAAGGAGAGGTCTTTATGAATCAGGTCCAACTCCATGACACATAACAATATGATGCAGTAATCTTCACACTAGTTACCTATACTATAGAAATAAGAGCTGTGATCAGAGCTGATATATATGTGCACTCATGCTTATTGAGCACTATTCACAATAGTACAAAGATAGAAACAACCTAAGTGCCCATCAATAGATGAGTGAATAAACAAACTACAGTACATAGACACAATGGAATACTATGAAATATTAAAAAAAATATGATGAATGTGTGAAATACCTCATAACATGGATGAATAACATGGAAGAACCTGGAAGACATTATATTGCGTTAAATTAGTTAATTACCAAAAGACAAATACTGTATGAGACCACTATTATAAAAAGTTAAGAAAAGATTCACACATACATAGAAACATTCTTTGATGGTTACCAAGGTGGGAGGGAAAGGAAGGTATGGTACTTAAGTTTGTGTGTCAACTTAGCTGGGCCTGGTTTTGAGTGGCTGGGCAGCTGGATGTAGTTATTCCCCATGACACTGGAAATCAATTCCATGGTAGAATCTACTGGAGAAGCTGAGCAGCTGCCTTAGGGATGTGGTCTGCTTCCAGTATATAAGAAGCACTTTTGAGAAGAGTCCCCAGCTTCTGGGCATGGTTGGACCCGTCATGTAGCTGAATCTTCATTCAGCACCCTTCCTGCAGCTCTTTGGACTTTTACTGCACTTGAACTAGTGGCTTGCCATGTTGTTGGATAATATTGGGACTGTGCCTTTTTACTTCTCCACCTTGGGTTTGTCAACCTTAGCAGCCAGCAGCTGCCTGAGGTAAGAAAATCCTCCAGCTTCAGTTGGCTGGAAGCAAAAGACAGAGCTTAAGCCCAAGGTTGAGGAGATTTTACCCAGTTCTTAAAGCTGGCACTTTGAATTAAGAATTCTAGCCTCCTAAACTGTAAGAGAATAAACTCCTCTTTGTTCAAACCATCCATTTGTATTTCTGCCAGAGTGGTAGTAGATCTTTGTGTTAGACTGGGTTCTCTAGAGAAACAAAAACCAGCAAAGTTTATATATATATAT
>NW_006922473.1:227012-236488 GCF_000298275.1 Orycteropus afer afer
CTGCAGCTGGTCATGTGGTCATAGCTGATATTCAGAACTACCTTCTTCCACCACCCATTCTGTATTTCCCTTGCCCTCAGCAAGCACTTCAGCTGGTCGTGGTTCTTTGCCTGGTGGGGTGACCCAAACCTTCATTCCTGAAGAACCTGGGCCATTAGCAGTCTATTGACTTTAATCACAGGGCATGGTAGTACTAAGAGACAACCTAAAGAATCTCCTGTATTGCAGACATACTCGTCTTTACCTCCATTATGTAAAGCCAACCCAATTTCTCCTTGGTAATCAGGATCTATCACACTAAATAATACAGTAATACCCTTCTTTGTCTGTTGATCCAGAGGCATGAGGAAGCCAAAATGGCCGGGTGGCATACTTAATTTCCAGTTCAATGCAATCAGTATTGTGTCTCCAGGTGGGAGTGTTCCTCCCTTTGGGACTACGATCTCCAGACCCGCACAGCATAGGGTAGCAGGGACAGGAAGCAAAAATTTTTTGAGTGGGTCACTAGGGGTAATAGTGAGTGGTACCACTCCTGTTTCTACCCCTTGGTTCCTGGACCCATGAATCCTGGCTATTGGAGAAACAGAACCATATATTGGACGCTGGTTTAGAGCATATATGGCCTCCTGGAGAACATTGCCCCAACCCTTCAAGGTTTGCCACCTAGATGGCACCATATTTGTGTTTTTAAGAGGCCATTCCATCATTCTATCAAACCAGCTGCTTCAGGATGATGGGGAACATGTTAAGACCAGTGAATTCCATGAGCATAAGCCCACTGCCGCACTTCATGTGCTGTGAAATGAGCCCCTTGTGTAATGCAGAGTTGCTGAGACACCAGGACATGGAGTTGTTTCAGAGAAGTAGTTTATTAGCACTCCTAGGCGAGGTTCTCGTGCCCTAGCATCAAGGCCAGAGAAGTCGCACCCCAGGGCAAGGGAATAGATTCTTATAGACACAGAGAGGACTTAACTGGGGACACTAAGGAAATGGCAGGGGCTGTTGGCACGAGTCTGCACTTAATTAGAATGAGGGGGCTTCACAGGAGGAAGTTTGTCATCATGTGGGACTTTCCAGCCTGGGTGGGTTTTGTCACCTCGGTTGTCTTATCAGGCTGTCTTATCGGGGCCTGACACCTGGAGGGAGCTGCTAACTGAAATGTTGGTGGCTTGAGTTTACTCTGACCTAACACCTTGATCCAAAGCAATGCTGTGTGGGATGTCATGATGGTGGATAAGGCATTCTGTAAATCCATGGATGGTAGTTTTAGCAGAAGTATTGCGTGCAGGGAAGGCGAATCCATATCCAGAATAAGTATCTGTTCCAGTAAGAACAAAATGCTGTCCTTTACATGATGGGAGTGGTCCAATGTAATCACGTTGCTGGCTGATCACCCCAAGGAATGGTTCCATATCACAGACTCAGTGTTGGTCTCTGCTGTTGGCAGATTGAGCACTAAGCAGTGGCGGTAGCCAAATCAGCCTTGGTAAGCGGGAGTTCATGTTGCTGAGCCCATGCATAACCTCCATCCCTGCCACCATGGCCATTTTGTTCATGAGCCCATTGAGCAATGACAGGCATAGCTGGGCAAAAATGATGGCTGGTTTCCACTGAACGTATCATCCCATCCACCTGATTGTTAAAGTCCTCCTCTGCTGAGATCACTTTTTGATGGGCATTCAAATGAGACAAAAATGCCTTTACTCCTTTGGCCTATTCAGAGAGATCTATCCACATACCTCTTCCTCATACATCCTTATCACCAATCTTTCAATCATGCTCCTTCCAAGTCCCAGACCATCCAGCTAAGCCATTAGCCACAGCCCATGAATCCGTATATAATTGCACATCTGGCCATTTCCTGTTCCATGCAAAGTGAACAGCCATATGCATGGCTCGAAGTTCTGCCTATTGGGAGGATTTCCCTTCACCACTGTTTTTTAAGGAAGTCCCAGAAAGGGGCTGCAGTGCTACTGCTGTCCACTTTCTAGTGGTGCCTGCATATTGTGCAGAACCACCTGTAAACCAGGCACGAGTTTTCTCTTCCTCACTCAACTGATCATAAGGAACTATTCATGAGGCCACAGGTGCAGAGTGGGACAGGAACGGTAATGTGACTGGAGTGGAGACCATAGGCATTTGGGTCACTGCCTCATGCAACTTACTTGTGCCTTCAGGTCCTGCTTGAGCCCGATCTCTGATATACCACTTCCATTTAATGATGGAGTGCTAGTGTGCATGTCCAACTTTATGATTCTGTGGGTAAGACAACAGCCAGTTCATGATGGGAAGCTCAGGCCTTATGGTGACTTGGTGACTCATGGTTAGGCCCAGTAATAAGCCAAAAGCTGTTTAACAAAAGGAGAGTAGTTATCTGCAGAAGATGTCAGGGCTTTGCTCTAAAACCCCAAGGGTCTGCATTGTGATTCACCAATAGGAACCTGCCAAAGGCTCCAAACAGCATCTCTATCCACTACAGACACTTAGCACCATTGGATCAGCTGGATCATATGGCCCAAGTGGCAGAGCAGCTTGCACAGCAGCTGAACCTGTTGCAGAGCCATCTGTTGTTATGGGCCCCACTCAAAACTAGCAGCTTTCTGAGTCACTTGATAAATAGGCCACAGCAACACACCCAAATGAAGGATACGTTGCCATCAAAATCCAAAGAGACCAACCAGACGTTGTGCCTCCTTTTTGTTGTGGGGGAAGGCAGATACAATAACTTATCCTCCACTTTAGTAGGAATATCTCAATATGCCCCACACCATTGGACCCCTAGAATTTCACTGAGGTGGAAGGTGCTTGAATTTTTGTTGGGTTAATTTCCCAACCTCTAGCATGCATATTTCTCACCAATAAGTCTAGAGTCATTAATACTTCTTCTTTACTAGGTCCAATCAGCATAATGTCATCAATATAATGGACCAGTGTGATGTCTTGTGGAAGGGAAAGGTGATCATGATCCCTACGGACTAAATTATGACATAGTGCTGGGGAGTTGATATACCCCTGAGGAAGGACTGAGAAGGTATACTATTGGCCTTGCCAACTGAAGGCAAACTGCTTCTGATGGTCCTTTGAAATTGGTATTGAGAAAAAAGCACTGGCCGGATCAATAGCTGCATGCCAAGTACCAGGAGATGTACTAATTTGCTCAAGCAATGAAACCACATCAGGAAAATCAGCTGTAATTGGAATCACCACCTGATTAAGTTAACCATAATATACTGTCATTTTCCAAGATCCATCTGTTTTTTGCACTGGCCAAATAGGTGAATTAAATGGGGATGTGCTGGGAATCACCACCCCTGCATCTCTCAAGTCCTTGATGGTGGCAGTAATCTCTGCAACTCCTCCAGGGATGTGGTACTGCTTTTGGTTTACTATTTTTGTAGGTAGAGGCAGTTCTAATGGCTTCCACTTGACTTGTCCTACCATAATAGCCCTTACTCCACCTGTCAGAAAGCCAATGTGGGAATTCTGCTACTTGCTGAGTATATCTATTCCAATTGTGCATTCTGGCACTGGGTAAATCACTATAGGATGGGTTCGGGGACCCACTGGACCCACTGTGGGACCCACTTCAGCTAAGACTCCATCAATAACTTGACCTCCATATGCCCCTACTCTGACTGGTGGGCCACAATGACACTTTGGATCTCCTGGAATTAGTGTCAATTCAGAACCAGTGTCCAGTAATCCCTGAAAAGTCTGATTATTTCCTTTTCTGCAATGAACAGTCACTCTTATAAAAGGCCTCAGATCCCTTTGAGGAAGGCTAGGAGAAAGACTGATATTATAGGTATTTGGCAATGTAGTGGAGTCCTTCCTCAAAGGAACCTGGCCTCCCCTTCATTCAAGGAGTTGTGGGTCTGTAAACTGACTCAAGTCTGGAAATTGATTGAGAGGTCATGACTCTGTATTCTGGCGATTCAATCTAGGTTCTGTTCACGTGACTTATAATTCTTCTGTCTATACAGATCAAGTAAATATTTAGTACGCTTGCTATGTATTTCACTACTAGGAACACCATGATCAAGTAACCAATGCCATAATTCCACACAAGTCAGACTATTCTGATTAGTGTTTCAACTCTGCTGTCCATTATGGTAACCACACCCACCCTGCCTTTGTCAATTAACTGCTGCCACTTGGCCCCTACTACCACGGGGTCCAATCAGCCCCATTAAAATGAAGTGTTTTAGTTCAATTAGGGAAGTTCCCACTGTCAAATAAGGTTTACATAAAATAGTAATCACAGCAGTCTTCAAAGATGGTGGAGCTCCCTTCATAAATTTATTACTCACAGTACTGGTGACAGGTGTGTCTTCTGGACTCTCCATTTCTGGTTCTAGGGGTATAATCTCATAAATCCATTCTAACAGGCCAGTTACCCTAAGCCTCTGGATACCTTCTTCTACATTAAACCAACGCAAGTCTGGTACTTCAACTTGACTTAAGGTAGGCCACTGCATAATCCATGCCTCAGTAAGCCAACCAAATAAACTATTAGATCCTTTCCTAACCTCTCGAGCTGAGACATTGAATGAAGAATCCATACTTAGTAGACCTAAATCAATAAACTCAGACTGATCCAATCTTATATCCCTTGCACCATTATCCCACACCCTCAGTAGCCTTCCCATACATATTCTCCAGGTTTCTGTCTGTACATGTTGGAAAAACCAAGTAGGTCTTTTCGGGTGTAGCATATCACCTCCTCAGTCACACTTTCTATTTCAACTCTTGGGGCTCTCTTAGACTTGAACTTTGTTATTGGCCTAGCCACCAGAATAGGTGCTTGAGGCAGTTCCTGAGAGTATTCAGGAATGTCTTCCATGGCCTCTGCCTCACACAATAACCATGCAGGACCAGTTTGGCTAGTCCCCTCAAACAGAGGAGGAGGGGGTAATGATTTTACAGTAATCCATGCAGATGAGAGGGATTCAACAGAATTAGAGGCTCCATATCCTGATCTTCCTGATCATCTGTCCATATGTCTCCATTCCAGGTTGCAGGATCCCATTTTTTTCCAATCAGTGTCTTCACTTTAACAGCAGACACCGTTCTGGGTTGGCAATTGAGCTGGCATTGTAATTCAGCCACTCTTACAATAAGACTCTGGATTTGGGTTTCAGCTATGTCAGCTCTGTTAGTAGAAGCTACAAGGCTTTCTTTCAGAGCACAGCTTGAAGCACTGACGTCGTTTATGTGGTGCTTAAGCCCAAGACTCAGCAGCCTTGAGCCTATCTCGCTCTTTCATTAATTTATCCAGTGTAAGTAGGACCAACCAACCAGCTTCTTTACACTCTTCTTTCTGACAAAATTGCAGAAAAGTATCAAATATTCGATCATCCAGAGTGTCACTTCTCACAAGTACTTGATCTATTGGTGGTACTACTTCACGTATTAATTTTGCCACCTCACACCATGGATTAGTAGGGACCTCTTTAGTAGCAGACACAGAGTCGCTAGTGTCATCAAAATTAATCAAACTGTAGAACCAATCTAGGAAGCCCATCCTTATGATTTTGTCTCTCTAGAACCACTCCCAGTACCAAATGTGTTAGACTGGGTTCTCTAGAGAAACAAAAACCAGCAAAGTTTATATATATATAAAGAGAGAGATAAATTTATCTTAGGAAAATGGCTCACAGATGTATAGAAGCCGGCAAGTCCAAAGTCCCTGGAGGAAACATCAGGCTGGAGGCTTTTCCCAGCTTCCACAACTGCAGGGGCTGAGAAGCTCAAGGCTGGCAGGCAGTACACTGGCTGTTGACTCCAACGAAAAGATGAATCCAAGATCTCCAGGCCGAATGGTGGGCTGCTCACTCATGGAAACTTGTAGACAGCACACCAGAATTCCAATTCACAGAAGAATGTCTCTCTTCCCAGGATGTCCCTAGATATCCTGGAAGCAGGCCACACCCCTAGGGAAACTCCCCTTGGGAAGATTGGCCACTCAGAACACAGTCATCTAATCCCATCATGGAAACAACTACACAGAACTGGGGTCCACCCAAGTTGATGCACAGCTCCAACTGTCACAATTAACTAAACAGAATTTGGTACCTAGAGACTGGGGTGCTGCACTGACTTATACTAAAATGTGGAAGCAGGAGTAGAGTGTGTCCTTGACCCAAAATCCCTTCTCTGAGACACGTGGCAGAGAGACACCAGCAGAGATACACCAGCAGCAGAGCCAAGAGACCAACATAAGACAATAACAAGTATATTATCCCATAGAGTAGAAAGCTAAATGATTTTTGGCGGGAAGCTTCCTCATGGAGCAGGTTGCCTTCAGCCATTAATTAGCAGAAGATGAGAGACCAAAGAGATGGAAAGCAAAACCATCTCAACCTCAAAAGGTAGAACCAGGGCCTGGATAAAGTGGGAGAAAAATGTGGAGCAAAACTCAAACTCATAAAAAAGACAAGGCTTACTGGCGGGATACAGACCTGTGAAATCCCTGACACTATATATGGCCCATAGTCATTCTTCAAGCCTAAAATTGCATTCAAACCCATGGCTCAACTTTCAGGCAAACAATATATCCATAAGTTGAACAATAACAGCAGGGAAGAGTGCACTCCTTAGAGCAATCAACCATTCAAAATCAAGAGGATACCATTTACCCAATGACAAATGTCAGAGGCCAGGAAGGGATAGGAAAGCAGGGGTAATGGGGTGAAGTAGGACTAGTTATTTTACATTGTGGGGATTGCAACTAATGATAGGAAACTAAAAGTGTATGAATTATTCAGTGGAAAACTAGCATGCTCTTTAAACAGTCACTCAAAACACAATTAAAAGTTTGAAAAAGAAAATGAAATGAAAAGATCACATAACTTTGGAGGAAAAAGTTTATAATCTAGCTGGAAAAAAAAAACAAACAAACAGAAATTCATACTGTGAATAACTTGACTTTCCTATCTTTAAGGTTGGAGCTCCAGTAGAATAGTGCTTAAGGAACTTGACTGCTAACCAGAAGGCTGGCAGTTCAAACTCACCAGCCACTCCTCAGAAGGAAGACTGGGCAATCTACCTCTTTAGTGATACTGCCTCAGAAATCTACAGAGGGGTCGCTGTGAGTCGAGTCTGACTCAACAGTACATAACAACAACAACTGAAGTAGATGATTCTATTTGTAATGACTTGATAAAACTCCATTTTGCAGCAAAGTCCATTTCACAAGCACCCCAGCATAAAAGCATTTCTACTTCTCCCTACCCTTCTCAGAGAGCCCAGTAGCTATCTAAACCAAAGATCCCTGAGAACCCACTCACCCCTTCCTTTCCCGGAGAGCTCTGTTAATAGTAATTCCTGGAGTTAGGGGCTCACATCCTGCCAGCAGAAATTCTCAAAATTGAGGACCCTCACTCCGGATTATGTGTTTCTGTTCTGATAATAAGCTGACAACCAATCTTCCTTAAAATAGTAAGCTAACCATTAATTTTCCCTAAACAACAACCTGGCAATTTATCTCATGTCTGTAACACGCTTGCTTGCCTGCTTGCAGTCCTAAGCTATATAAACCTGCCTGAAATCAGGCTCGGGGCTGCAGTTGGGGAGAACACTTTAGTTCCCTGCAGCCTGACTATAGCTTAATAATGACTCTTCCAAATTCTGGACATTATAGTGGTCATCAATTTCTTCTGAACCCACAACATTTTGGGGGATTGTCGGGGATGACCACTGTGTCCTAGGGCCTACTCTGGCTGCTCTTGGGAAGGAGGGATCTCTAGGGGAGGTACCAACTGAGACGTTCCAGGGCCCTGGACTCCTAACTCCCTGGTTGAGCAGCCACTTGAGGATGCCTTTGCAATGAACTTGGCTTGAGTCACCTGGTTCCTCCAGAGGTAAGACTATAAGCCTGTAAGGCTGGTCTCTCTGTTGATTGGGTGATAGGACACGATCTCAAAACTCCCCTAAACTTTTCTCACCAGGACCCTGGGTTGATAAAACCTGTCCAGAGAAAACTTGTTTTCCTGGAGCCTGGTCTGGTAAAACGCTGGTGTACTGCCCTTGTTTTACTAGAATTCCTGTCCTGTCTTCTCTAGAGTGCCTGATATTTCTGGAACCTAACATATGTTCACTGTTTTATGTTATGTCATCTTGTCAATGGTTTTGTCACCTGGTCCTCTTTTCTCTTTGTTTGCCTCTAATTAACCTTCTACCTTACAGACTTATGAACGTTGCCCCGACTGACTGGTCAGCTGGACAGAAAATTTCTCTTCGGTTATGTTATCTACTTACACGTTTCCTTTTTGCTGGACTGTGCTTTTACAGTAAATGAGTTTTAATTCTGAAATATTGTATTGAATTGAAAGGTTTGAGCATTTTGTCCAAAGTCTCTTAGAAGATCTTGACTGGTTTTATCCAAAAATTTGGGATTTTTATGGTTTAAATTAATGGATCATTGATTTGACTGCTCAAGGGACCCTCCAAGACATTGCACCCTGGAAAGTGAAATTTTACTTATTTTCATTATTATTCTTACTACAGTAAATATCTAATCTTGCTCTCAAATTCAGGATTAAAATTTTAGGATAAATAAATTGGCATTTTAGGATTTTGGGGTTAATATATATTTTAATGTATGTGTAAATTACTGTGTCTGATTAACTGAAACCCTAAAGGATTAGGAAACTGTGAACAAGATCAAAGGAGTTAAGTTAAGTTAAGGAGATATATTGGCTCAATTATAATTTTAAGCAGTTTAAGAAAAGGCTTGCAGATACATTACTACCATTTTGTGAAAAATATGGGAAATTCATGTATAAAGGAAAAGGCCCCTTTCCAATGTATGTTACATAATTTTAGACTAGCCTACAGGTTGGATTATAGTATTAAATTCAACCCCAGTCACCTTAGAACATTGTATAAGTTGGAGTAATTTTAATGACTGGCTAATCAATACTCTAACGTTAGAAATTTACATTGTTTTCAGGTTTTTTCTGTTACTGGTAGTGTGGGATAAAAATCACTAGGCCTTTAGTTTACCCTTGCTCTTGACTTCTCTCATCTCACTATTTTTGGATTGATTATGATATATAAAATTGTTAAATTATGTGGTATCATGCATTTTTAAAACTCTGGGTTCATTTTACTAAATTCTTACCCTAAAGTTATCAAATTACATTTTTACTAGTAATACTTGATAGTTCCTGTTTAACTACATGCTTATTTCTTAAAAATAAATGAGCGAATTTTATGGGGAAATATTTTTATCTTTGTAAATTATTATTGAAACAACATAGACCAATTAAAATGTTTTTTTACATGTAAAATTCAGTGACATTAATTATATTCTTTGAATGATATTTAGTTAAGCTTGGTCCAAACCCCTCCCCCCATTCTGATCTGGCTTCTAGCTGACAAGGAGGTTAAAATTTCAACCCTTAATAAATAATTAAGATCACCTCCACAGCTGAGACATTGCTATTTTGGTCCAGTTTTTTTTTTTTTTTTTT
>NW_006922473.1:237039-243752 GCF_000298275.1 Orycteropus afer afer
CTGCTTCCTGCTGGTGAGGGGCGCAGCATCTTTGGAAGTAGGGCCTTCCGTCTATCCATGGACGAGTTTGTCTCTTGTAGTGCCAAAACCAGTTTTCTTTTGCTTCAAATTCAGAGATGCTGTGTTGTTTTGCCTGGTTGGTGATTTGTAGTATGTAGAGGTCCTCGAAGAAGAGGTTTCTAAGGGTGTCGACTCCCAGGGGTCGGCAGGACATGTTTGGCGTCTGGTGTTCTGGAACCTGTAAGACAGGCTGGGTTGAAATGATTTGGGGAGGGTAGCGAGAACAGGGAAACAGTGAAGCCTAGGTGGCCAAGGTATCTTATTAGTTCAGTGGTCTCCATGAGTGCAAGGGAATCTCTTCAAGGTCTTTGGCTTGAAGGATCATTTGGTTTGCTGTCTGTCGTGAAATTTGGGTAGATATCTGGTGGACCTGTGATTGAATGAAACGGAGAACATAGGGGACAATGGTGGCAATCAACATGATGGAGATTAGGGGGTCCAAGAATGGTAGGAGCCAGGGTAGGGAGTCCGAAAAGAGGGAAGAACAAAGTGGATCATTGTTAGTGGATAGACGTTGAACTATATTAGTTGCCCTCTTGATGAGTCTTTTGGCTGCATCTTGTACTATACCTGATTGATTTATATAGAAACAACATTCTTCTCCCAGAAATAGGCAAAGACCTACCTTTTCTGCTGTTAGTAAGTCTAATCCTCTCCTGTTCTGAAGAGTAACTGCCTCAAGGGAGTTGAGTTGATCTTGCAAAGTCATGATTGACTTAGTGATGTCTTTTAGGATGTCAGACAGTTCTTTAGAAACTTGGTGGAAATAAGTCAGTGATGTGGCTAGGCCTCCTACTCCTGTACCCACTGCGGTAGAGATACCTAGACCAATTAGTAGGGGTATCAGTTGAATTGCTCTGCACTGTCTTATTCTAGTCACAACTGCTACAGGTAGGGGCTGGTCATCTGGAGCAATGTCAATGGCTGGGCTGAGATAGACTAGTGTGCAGCTTCCAGTCCAGTTGGTAGGGAGGCACAGGAAAGTAGAGGTACCACAGAGGAAAAAGACACCTTGACTAGATATGCAAAATTGATTGTGGATACTGAAAAGGTGGATGATTTTATTGTTTTCTGCCTCCCAGACTCCTAGAGTTCCTGCCATGGTGGCGCCAGTTAGTGGTTGGAAAGGTCCCTGAGAAGTGGATGGGTGTGTAGTAATTGTTTTATTTTCCCAATAGACAAAGAGCCATTTGGTGTCAACAAGGAGCCACTCAGAGGAAAGGTTGGTGGAGGGTATGAGAAGGCATTCAGTAACGGGAGGGTGTGTGTTACAAGGGGTCCATGGGTGCATGGTCACACATGGACTATGTTGGCCATTACAGAATATTGAATTTTTGTTGAGAAGTCCCTGACTACTAATCTGGGGAGGGCCTGTAAATCTTACGGGCTTGATAAAAGGGGCATTTTGGGTAACTATATAAGAAGCGTGATCCATTGGATACTGCAGTTGTATAGTGTAGTTGCATAGTTTAGGCAAGAGATGTCCCAATGGGGGGCCTGTCATGTTGCACTGGAAACAGAGTGGGGCCTGCAATGTAAGTAAGACATTGTGTGATAGAGCTCCATGGATGGGTTTGGTACTGGCCTTATATGTAGTTATATTGTTTAAGTAGCTTTTGAAGAATTGAGCCGCGTGGCCTGTTTGCGTATTTTTGGTATTTTGGTTTATAGGGAAGTCCATTATGGACTGTATGCCTAATTGTGACAGTGGAACCCTTTTCATATCAGGGATGATATGTGAGATCAGTTGTGGCCCATACAATGGGTGGACCAGGGACTGCTGTATAGTTGTTTGCAGATAAAGGGAGACAGAGCCAGCACCTGTTTGCCCAAGTGGTGTTGGATTGTTGTATTAGGGAATGTGTCAATTGAAGGGTCTGTCTCAGATAGTCTGGAAGTTGGGTTTTATGGAGACTGAGGGATCATATAAAGGAAAAGCTATGAGCCTAGTGATTATAGGTCCCTTAAACAAATCAAAGCAAGTAAGCACAAGGAAATGAACCAGTAGATTATAGCGGGGAGACATCTTTGTCGGGTGGTCCAGTCCTTTGGAGTTGTGGTAGTTAGGCCTAACCCAAGTATGAGGCCAAGTGCAATAATGAGGATCAGACAGAGGATGCTAAGCGGTGTTGGTGAAGAGAGAGTTTGACAGTACATGAGAGTTTAGGTAAGGAGAGTTAGTTGGTCGTAGGAAGCCCTTGCTGAGCAGGTCTGTAACAATTGGAAGTAACCCCAAAAGACTAGAGTGTGGCAAGAGATACTGAGCTTGGGCCAGAAATTGGAAAGGGTCTTTGAGAAGGATTTTAACAAGGGAGCACTTGGCTATCGAATGTGAGTGGATGTCCCAGACTTTAGGGTCAACTAGGGTAGGGTCAATAGGCCTTTGAGGGAAGCAGGGGCTGGGACTGGATGGCTGTGAAAGTAAAAGACAGAGAGAGGACGCCAGAGTGCTGGAGGGATCTGAAAGTGGAAATTGAATGGAAATGCCAATTTTAAATAAAATGTCTTGACCCAGCAGGGGACCAGGACAGGAAGGGAGAAACAAAAAGGAATGTAAAAATGAAAAATTACCAATTGTACACAATAGGAGGGGAGTTTGTAGGGGGCAAAGTGATTGACCTTCTACCCCAACAATAGAGGTCTGAGACATGGAGGAGAGTCCCCAGTACTCTTGGAAAGCAGAAAAACTGGTGCCAGTGTCAATCAAAAAGGTGATCATCCTACCTGCCACAGTGAAGGTTACCCTGGTTTCCTGGGCAGTGATCCGCGTTGGGCCAAACAAGCCAGGGCCTCCTCACAGGTCTTCTGCCGCCAGACCGATAAGGTCATTTGAGGGAGCGGGGGGGGGTGGCGGTGACCCAATGGTGGGTGGACACCAGGGGGCCGTCAAAAACCCAATGTCCCTTTTGTTTGCATTTGGGGCAGGGCCTTGTGGGAGGTTTGGGGTTTGGGCATTCACTAGCCCAGTGGCCTTGTTGATCACATCAGAAGCAGGGTCCCAGAGGGTTGG
Organism: Orycteropus afer afer; assembly: GCF_000298275.1. Lineage (NCBI taxonomy): Eukaryota > Metazoa > Chordata > Mammalia > Tubulidentata > Orycteropodidae > Orycteropus > Orycteropus afer. The sequence continues at coordinate 240,110 of NW_006922473.1, forward strand.
AGGGTCCCCCATTGGGGCATCACGGCACAGTGGGATTGATGGCCCTGCCAACAATTGTTTTTTTTTTTTTGGCTCTTATCTCATCTCAGCCATTATAGGCTTTAAATGCAATTGCAAGAGTTTCTGCCTGGGAAGTAAGGGGACCCCTTTCTAGTTTTTTTTAGCCTAGACTTAATGTCAGGATAGGCTTAAGAAAAAAAAAGTGCATCATAACTAGTCTCTGGCCATCGACAGACTCCGGATCTAGATTAGTATATTGCCAGAGGCCTTCAATCAGTCCCTGAAGGAAGGCGGATAGATTTTCATTTTTATCCTGAATAATTTCATTTAGTTTATCATAATTGACAGCCTTCATGGCTGCTCAGCATAGGCCATGGAGTAGGCAGCTAACATACCTGTTTCTGGCATCGATACCTGCCTGAGTATTGTAGTCTCACTTTGGGTCTCAATCAGGGACAGCATCCGCGCCTGCTGTGTGATGATTGTTCGTGAGGTGTTCTTGATCTGCTTGGGCACAGGCCTGCTCCAGCACTCTTTTGTTCTTCTCAGGGGTAAGTGAATTGGTTAGGACAACAAAAATATCATGATAGGTTAGCTGGTATAATTGTGTCAGGAATTGAAACTGTTTGATAAAGGTTGCGGAGTCAGAAGTGAAAGATCCAAGCCTAGACTGAATGAAAGCCAGCTCAGCCATTGGAAAAGGGGTATGGACTTGAAAAATTCCCTCAGCTCCAGCAACCTCTTGCAAGGGTGCCATCGTGTAGGCAGACTGAGAAACTTCAGGGTCAGATGACTTATGGGACTTGGAGCGAGTGATGGGTAGAGTTGGTGCACAGGAAGGGGTGGAGGGAGGAGAAGGAGGAGGAGGGAAGGGAGTGGGAGGGTCATGTGGGCTTGGTGAGGATGAGTGAGGAACTAGAGCCTGGGGTGGAGCTGCTTGTGGCTCTCCCCGATAAGAAGGAGGATCATCTGCTCGTTCAAGATGGCCAACAGACTCAAAGGGGAGGGGCTCCAGGGTGGAAAGAGATCAGGCTATTAGCAGTTTTTGGGGAGGGGATTGTTGATTAGCCAGCAGGCAGAGGGAAGGTTGACTATGGACATAAGAAAAGCCTTGAATGTAGGGAATCTCTGACCATTTTCCTTGGCACTCACAAAAGTTATACAGGTCTCGAATTAGACCAGATTCAAGTGAGCCATTAGGCGGCCAAACGTTTTGGTTGTCCAATTTATATTGGGGCCAAATTTGAGTGGACAAACATATGAGATGCTTGGGCTTTAAATCTAAGCCTTCAAAATTCCATAACAAATACCCCAGGGGAGAGTCTGTAGGTATAGAGGATCCAAAGCCCATGGTGACCAGAAGCAAGACAAAGGGCAGCACCTATAACTTAAGATGTCTCTCAAGGTACAGTTCGTGCACCCCAGCTTAGGACCCTGTCCTAAATATGGAAGCCTAGGCTTCTTGTGGAGGCATTCCATCATGGGGAGAGGACTTGAAAATGGGGACCACACCACCTTCTGAGATGTCCCTGCAGCAGGTGGGGATGGAATGGGCAAGTCCCGGACTTATCCCTGTGAGTCCCAGACTCACTGTGGGGAGACACAAAACCTGGTACCCTGTCTGCGCTCTGGAGTGGAGTCTTGTTTTTCTAGTCACCAGGACTTAGGACTCAGATACCCAAGCTGTCGTTAGAGGACATACCCAGGCCAGGGCGAAGGTGATGATTTGCTGGTGTTGTTTGCTGGGAAGGTGCCAGGGAATATGGTCTCAGGTGCTGGGGGCAGATTGGAGTGCTGGGGGAATGGGGCGTTCTGGACCCTCTGATGAGGAATTGGAGGCACCAGCAATCCCACTACTGACACCAATGTTAGAGCTCCGTTGGCACTCAATGACCACGCCACACACCAGGGTACCCAACAGGAGATTTTATTTAAAGAGGCAAAAGGGTGCCTGCACTGAGGCAGGACAGAAGAAGAAGAAGAGGAAGAAGAAGGAGAAGAAGAGGAAGAAGGAGAAGAAGAGGAGGAGGAGGAAGAGCTTTTGGACCAGTTTTGCTTGATTTGTTTGTGTGTAAAAAATGTGTGTACATGGCACCGGTACAATTTCAAGTGAATAAAAGTGTGATTAAGTGAATGTAGGTGTGATCAGAAATTAAGTAATCAAGGTTTTGTACCAGAATGGGACTCCTTAACTGTATTCTGAAAAACTGAACTTTCAGAAGTTAAGGAAGAGAAGTTATATCCTTCCTTAAATCCTTTTTAAGTCAGGCAAAACCTTTTTTTTTTTTAAATCTGTGTTTACATCAGACTGTTTCAGGTGCAACTATGCCTGCCAGCACTTGCTCTCCTCTGCCTTTTGACCCTTTCTCTCCCTAAGGAAAGCAAGTTAACTGTTTATCATCCACCGTGCCTCCTTTACCACCTGTACAAACTGTGATGCAAAAGGCAAAGGCCATGGATGAGGGCATTCCATTAGAATTAAAACATATTTTTCCCTTAGCAAAATATATAAATCAGCAGACTAATCAACCGATGTGAGAACATAAAGCATTTAAAAAAAAAAAAAAAACTCTTAAAGATTTAAAACAAGCTGCTGCTGCCTATGGGCCAACAGCACCATTTGTAAAAACCTTAATAAATACCATTGCTTAAGAAGTTTTATGTCCTTATAATTGGTATATGCTGGCTAAAACTGCATTAGAAGAAGGAGATAATTAATCCAGAGACTAGGGCTTATTGTTACACTCAGAAAAAGGCCCAAGGCCATATACAAAGAATGGAAGTAATCAAGGTGCAAAGATGAAACTGCCATGTTTTTAAAGGATTATGTGTTTGGGATTATGTGTTTATCTGAATGTACTCCATACTGTTTTGAGCCAATTAAGAAAATTGTAATTATTAGAGTAAAGCATTTTGTGTAGTGAACACATAAAATGACTTAGTATAATCTAAACTACTGAATGAAACCACCTTAAGAACTAAGTTGAAAGTTTTAACGTGGACTGAAAAGCAAGAAGGAAAGTAAAATAACTAGTAATATATATTTTTTTTTTTTAAAGGGGGGAAAGAGAGTAGTATTGTCTTAAAGTAGAATGCCTGGTCGTCCCAGAACATGAAAAATAGTAAAAGTTAAATTTAAAAATGTGTAGTAAGTTGTAGAAAGTCTGAGAGGAAGTGAACTTTATTTGCCTTGGTTTTTAATATCTACAAATAATAAGTGTAAAAAAAATGTATAGTAAGTTGTAGAAGATTTTAGGGAAAGTGAACTTTATTTGGCTTAGTTTTAATACCTGCAAATAATAAATGTGAAGTAACAATGAAGTACATTGAAACTTTGACAACTATAGATCAGTTTTGGTGGATTTATTCATAAGATGGAAAAAGAATGGTGAATCTTTCACTTCAAAATGTTACATTGACAGTATACGTTCTATTAAAATATCACAGTATTTAAGAGGGGTTAAGTTTTATGAACTAAAACCCTATGTCATGACAGGTTTCTAGCAGTGATGAATTCAAATAAATGTTAACTATTACTTAAAATATATTAGTCCAGTGAAAATGAAAATTGGAAAAGATTGTAAATAGATCACTACAAATGATTTCTCTGTGTAAATGAATTATACAATTAAGAATAATATAT
>NW_006922473.1:243852-253549 GCF_000298275.1 Orycteropus afer afer
ATATAATAATAATAATAATAATAATAATAATAATAATTTTAAGGGTGTCTTTCAGGACTCTAAAGACCCTTACCTTGACTCCACTCCTTCCCATCTGCCCCTCAGAAAATGATCTCCCCAGCACACACCCAGAGTGGTGTAAAAATTTGACCAGGGGTCTAGACCAGACCCGTCAGGGCAATACCCATTACAACAGGTTCCAACAAGTTTAAATTATGAAGGAAATCCTGGAGGTTTTGTTTGAACTCATATATCATTCACCATAGCTGATTTACATTAATATGTTATTAACTACCTTATCCCTGAAGAAAGGTGAATAGTATTAGAAAAAAAAAAAAAAAAAAAAACAGAAACCAACAGACTTCATAATCTGAAAACTAGACAGGGGCCACAGCCATCCAGAACTGATCCAGAGTACAATACCCAGGGGACAGAGCAAGATTAACTCATATGAAAAAGTGCATTGTTGTAGAATTCAAAGCACCCTAAAATATGACACAAACTCCAAAATTAAAAGGGGGACTTTATGAATACTTCTCAATTTGTAGAGGTTACTTTCAAGGTCTATAATAACCAGGACCAGGAGCAGGAAAAACAGAAACAAAGAGACATGAAGCAACAGACTACCTTGTTGGCTGCTGCCCAGGGAAATCTGTCATGTCAATCATACTGTGTAAGTCCCCATGAGTACCCAATGGATAGAAAGGGAAGGAATCAAGCACCTGTTCCAGGAGGCTGACCAACAAAGTTGGGGCCTCAACAGTGTGCTTACTACAAGAAAAATGGGCACTGAAAAAGGGAGTGTCCAGAGCAAACTGCCAAGAGAGGACCAACAGGTGATAAGTACAGCTAACAGTAATCAAGAATGACAGGGCTCACGGGCTCTGTTGCAGACTGAACAAATTCCTATCTCCTACAAGAAGCCTGGGCAACAATACCTATCAGAAAACAACCCATCAAATCTCTACTGGACCCAGAGGCAACCTCAGTTCTAAATACCCCCAACAGCCCTCAGTCCCAAAAGACTACAAGGATTACTGGAATTTCAGTAATGTAAAAATTTTCTTCAACCTCTTGAATGCCAGATTGGGAGTATGGTACTAACTTGAATTTTTATACATACCTGAATACCCTGTTCCTCTGTTGGAATAAGACTTAATAACCAAATTAAATACTGAAGTTACTTTCTCAACTAACAAACTCCAGGTGAATGTTAATCCTGAGCAGACATGGACTTTACAGACAACCTCCTGCAATTACCTGCTGTTATGGACTACAGAAGCTACTAACAGAACTGTCACTGCAACCAACACTTGTTACAGGAAAAGATGCCCTTATACTTGACTGAGTAAACTTATTACAAGACTGGATCTGTAGAAAATCATCCAAAAGGTTACACAAAACTACTTGACCTATTCCAGAAACAATCCAAAGTGCAGTCCACCTCCAGTGATAAGAAGAATTCAAACAAGAGGACTGAACCTATATGAGGACTGGCAAATAAAATTTATAACTCCTGAGAAATCAAGTACCTGTTAAATAGTTATATATATTTTCACTGGATGGGTAAAAACCTTTCCCTGCAGTACAGAAAAGCAGCAGAGCTGAGTAAACCCTATTAAAATTATCCCCAGTTTAGTTTACTAGTCTCAGTTCAAAATAATTATGAGGGAACATTTGTATCTCAAAAAGTCCAAGTAACAGGAATAGCCTATTAACAAGAAAAATTGAGAAAACGAAACACACATTTAAGAAGACACTGACTAAGATGTGCCAAGAGACCAAATTATCTTATTTAAAACTTTTACTTGTTGCCTTATAACGGATCTCTGGTGGTGTAGTGCCTAAGGCACTTGACTGCTAACCAGAAGGCTGGTGGTTCAAACCCACCAGTCACTCCTTGGAAAGAAGACTGGGCAATCTACTTCCATAGTGATACTGCCTTGGAAACCCAAGGAGGGGTTGCTGTGAGTCAGATCTGACTTAATGGCAGTGTTTTTTTTTTTTTTTTTCCTATAACGGATCTGGGTTGCCCCCAGAAGCAGGCTTAAGTTAAGCCCATGTTAAACATTATATGGGAAACCATTTTCTAGAGTATTAGCATACTAGTTACGCAGGAAAGGGAGACCTTAAAATTGTGAAAGAATTAAATATTTTAAAACATGTACAAACTTTGTCTGCAATGCTACAAATTATTAACCAGTTTACTTCCAGCAGGTTGTTGTGTCCTACAGATACTCCCTTCATAGCTTCTATCCAGGAGATTGGATCCTGACCTTTACACCATTATCAGCCAGAGGAAATGGTCCTTTGAAAGGACACATTGCTACAGAATTAACCCCATGTTGGAAGGGATTTTGCACTGTAGTTTTGACTACACCCATAGCCATGGAAGTGGAAGACCTGGCCTCGTACCATGGATTCATCACATGCATCTGACTCCAGCACCTCCTGACTCCTAATGGTAGGCCTTCAAGGATCTGAAACATCCCCTCAAGCTAAGACTTCCATGAACACAACCCCTCCCCAGTTAATCTTCCTGATCACGTGTGTTTTAAGATCCCCTTGTTCCATTTATTGTCTAACACCCTTGCCATCTTAAGCAACTCAAATCCTGAGTTAGCTCAGCATTGCTGGCTGTGCCTTAACCCAAAACTTCCTTTTTATGTGGGTTCAGGAGTCCAATCTATACATTCCTTTTCTAACATAGAGTGTATTTTTCATAAGATGCACCTTACGTTAGGAAACTAACAGGGACCTGGAAATTGTTTTATTTCTCCTCATTACGATGTGTCTCAATCCCGATTTACAACCTATTGTAACCAGACCATTATTATAACATACAATGGAACCTCTATGTATATCCATGACCCCCCAAATGGTTGGTTTTCCTACTTATTTGGCTTAGACACCTGTCTATCCACCTATGCATTTAGTATTTCTGCAAAACCAGTGTTTTGCACCTTAGTATATGTGTTACTCCAAATTGATGTACATGAAGGAGACCAAGGCTTAACTTTATTAAAAGCCCCAGAATACCCTAAGCATAAAAGAGTTCCTATATTAATTCCTCTACTTATAGGATTAGAAATTGCAGGATCTGCAGCCACAGGAATCTCAATCCTTATCACCCAAGATCGGGGCTTGAGGGGACTAGCCCAAAGCATCAACATAGATTTAAGTGGACTAGAGTTGTCTATTTCAGAACTCTCAGAGCAAGTCAAATGCCTAGCTGACGTAACCTTAGAAAATATAAGATGACTAGACTTGCTCTTCTTAAACTAGAGTGCTACCCTAGGGGAAGAATGTTGTTTCTATACTAATAAAACAGGAGTAATCAAAGAAACACTAACCCTAGTACAGAAAAGTATTAAAAAAAGACAAAATAACCTGGACTCAAACAAATATTTGTAACAAAATTTATTTAACTGGTCTCCATGAGCAACAACCCTTATCACCAGCCTAATAGGTCCGCTAGTGTTACTTCTACTTACCCTCATTATTGGACTCTGCATACTCAATGCGCTAATCAAATTCATACAAAATAGAATTGGGACAGCAAAACTCATGGTTCTCAGAATCCAGTATGAAGCCCTCAACACTCGGGAAATAAGTAATGAATCAATGATTTGATTCCCAAACAAAAACAGTAGGGAATGAAATAGATGATTCTATTTTTTAATGACTTGTTAAAACTCCATTTTGCAGCAAAGTCCATTTCACAAGAACTCCAACATAAAAGCATTTCTACTTCTCCCTACCCTTCTCAGAGAGCCCAGTAGCTATCTAAACCAAAGATCCCTGAGAACCCACTCACCCCTTCTTTTCCCTGAGAGCTCTGTTAATAGTAATTCGCGGAGTTAGGGGCCCACATCCTGCCAACAGAAATTCTCAGAATTGAGGACCCTCACTCTGGGTTGTGTGTTTCCATTCTGATAATAATCTGACCACCAATCTTCCTCAATATAGTAAGCTAACCATTAATCTTCCCTAAACAATAACCTGGCAATTTATCTCACTTCTGTAACACACTTGCATGCCTGCTTGCAGCCCTAAGCTATATAAACCTGCCTGAAATCAGGCTCGGGGCTGCAGTTGGGGAGAACACTTTAGTTCCCTGCAGCCTGACTATAGCTGAATAAAGACTTTTCCAAATGCCGGCCATTATAGTGGTCATTAATTTCTTCTGAACCCACAACACAACAACATCTTTAAGGTCATTTATAAAGCCAACATTAGTTGGTTCTTAATATTTAAGTTTCTTTTTAAGAATTATACTAATTTTCAGATTTTAATATAACAAGGAAAACATACCTGCTTTAAATTCATAAGAATTTTCACATGCATAAATATACAATTTTCATTTTACTTCTCAGTTTCTCTATAAATAGGCAAATGCATTTTTTTTTTCCTGACTCATATATATTTGAAGGAAATTCATTCCAAATCATTATCTTGTATGTAACATTTTCCTGGTGTGTTGTTATGTCATTTTCTGGAAAAAAAAAAAAAAGTTATTGAACTTTTTTTAAAGTAAATTAATTTTGCCTGTGAGCCTTTATATACTAGCAGGGACAAGACTACTTAAAATTTTTACAAAACTAAATTCTGTATACTTCAGTGTTATGTTAAACTCAGCTTCTTATAATTTAGAGGGCTCCCATAGAAACACTCTTAGGTTTTATATGTTTCTTAGACATATGTACAGTAGTGACAGATAGACAGTAGACAGACAGAAGGACAGAATGATAGATAAGAACTGTTAGACTTTAAGAAAAGAAGAAGGGGGAAAAAATGAAGATCAGAATCTTCCAGCAGGGAAAAAAAAGAAAACTTGGATTTTTTTGTATTTTAAGGAAATAACTAAAGCAATTACTATGTCTCATGCTGAGAAAACCAACCAAACTCACTGAGGTTGAGTTGATTCCGACTCATAGTGACCCCTCCTTGGTTTTCCAAGGTGGTATCTTTACAGTAGATTGCCCAGTCTTCCTTCTGAGGAGTGGCTGGTGGGTTTGAACTGCCAACCTTCTGGTTAGCAGTCAAAAAGTTAGAGTGAATTTTGAATTTTATGATATAAGTATATGAGAAAAGTACATCAATAAAACTATTGGAAGAAACTGCATCATTTCTTTGTTAGAAGAGCAGTACAATTACATATGCATGGCTAAAATAATGATCTGAAATAATGCTTCTGTTGAGGCAGACATTACTTAACTTTCAAAGTTTCTATTAGTCCTTCATGACAAAACACATTGCATATACAGAGCTATGTTGTCAAACACATCATCTACATCTAAAGAAAGGCTATATTTGCAGAATATAAAAGAGCCACAATATCAAAAGATAATTAGTAAAACCAATTCCTTTCAGGCAATTAAGTGAATTTAGGAAAGTGTATTCAAAGCAACAGGTTAGAATATAAGGAGAATTATGGTAGAGGTTCATCTTTCTGCCTTTACATTAACCTCTCCATATATTTGAGAAAAAAAGTAAGAACATACACTGTCACGTGAAAATACAACTGAGACATAGTATAGCATGCCTTTGCAAAGAAAATTACATCAGTATAGGAGTTCTAGAGACATGTTTCTTCAAGGATGTCAAATACATATATTGGTATTTTTCATTCCTGTTCTCAAACTTGAATTCAGAGGGAAAAAAGAAAAGAAAAGAAATCCTCTAAATGTTTCCCATGCAGCATTATTTTCCACATAAATAATAAAATGTTCTATTTTCTAAGAAAAGTATGAAGGAAAATTCATGTGGGACCTCTGGCTGCCTGTATCAAATATATGTGTAGGCAAATGAAAGAAATGTTAAGAAAGTTATAGATCATCTTTATGCTACTAATAGCTTGAAAATACATAATATTTTATTTTACTGCAATAATTGGCACCAAATAACTTCAAATATATGTGGTTAAAAAAGAAAAAAAGGGAAATCAAGGACAAATGTAGAAAGAAAACCTAGGAGACTTCAGAGCATGGAATGGCAATATCCTTCAGCTTCAATTGGCTGATGAAGGAAACTTTAGAGACATTTGAGCTTCAGAGATTGTAAATGCCTCAAGCTATTAAAACTGTAAAGATTGCTTCCCAAAGCTGTTTATTCCTGAAAGTGAGTGGAGAAATCTTATAGCCAAAGGGAAACAGAACAGAATGAGTTTCTAGCATGCCTTGGGATTTGAGGTTTGCTTTTCACCTTATTTCCTCACAGTGGAAGATGAATATTAGAAGAGAAAATAAGAGTTTGCCTCAGAAATTTCTAGAGGGAGGAGGCAGAAGTAGCAAGTTTAGTTAGAAAGGTCAAATCCTGCCAGAGAAGTTTGTTTTCATGCTCAGTAGGGTTGAGTTTGTTGTTTAGATGTGGGAAACTCTTCAACATATCAAATTGTGAGACACTAGAGAAAGAGGTTCTAGCAAAAAAAAAAAAAAAAACTTCCCTCGCACAGCTCCATGTCAAATTAGAAGTGTTACAAAGGCAATCTTTTTGTTATGCTCCTTCTACATAGAGATTAAAATATAAACCATAATAACAGGAATAAGCTTATTTTAGAGGTACTTTTATTAGTATTATTATTATAATTTTTACTATTATTTATTTTTGTGGAGAAGAGGTTGGAGAAAGAATCAAATAAATTATTATTATATATCTGAAAGGTTTTTTTTTTTTTTCCTTTTCTCCTACTCTCACCTCTGCTTAGCAATACTTTTTCAGGGCATCCTTTTTAGGGAGATCCTTTGCCAGGATCCTTCTTATATATAAACTTGTTTTATAGATTAACTGTCACAGAAGTGTCTACATTTTACAGCACTGATTGGAGAACAGCCCAACTGAATGTGTTTTTTAAGTCTCACATTCTATAGGAAGTGTTCCATGAAAAAATTCTACTTACTTGATCTTTGTAACATTAAGACCTTAGTATATGCATCTCTTAACAGAGATAAAGCTGGCAAAATATAAGACTTTATGGAATTTGGAACCTAAGGTGAAATAATTTCTCTTGTTAGCTGCCTTGGAGTCAGTCCCCAACTATAAGGATCACATACACAATAAGACAAATTCCTACCCAGTCCCACACCATCCTCATAATTGGTTAAGGATCAGATCATGATTCATAGGTGTTAATTAGCTGAGTTTTAGGAGTAGATTTCCAGGGCTTTTTGAAAGATAATTGATCAGGTCTTTCTTTGTACTTAGTCTTGGTTTGAAAGTTCCACTGAACCTGCTCATCACCATAGCAGCACATAGGCCTCCACTGATAGACAGGTGGTAGCTGTACATGAGGTTCACTGGTCAGGAACTGGCCCTGGGTCTCCAGTTACCACTGAACCACAAATGTCCCCTGATGTTTCTCTTCTCTTAGCACTCTTAAAATATCCTGGGGACAATCACCAGTGCAAATGTTCCAGATAAGAGGGAATTTGAGAAGTAGCAGCAATGGCAAGGAGGAGGAATAAAAGAAGAATTCAAAATTTTGTATTCCATGATAGAATCATAATAACAGTGTACTAACATCTAACTTATTCATAAAAACATATACTGGCTTCCCTTAACTCAGTTGAAGGCAACTAGAACTTGGAGAAACATGTCATCTTTCCAGTCTATTCCCCATAGCACAGAAGAGTGAAGAAGAATAAGATAATTTCTCTAAGAAAAGATGACCAACTTCTCCACCCTGAAAATATTTAAGTACCTTAACAGAGATATAATCTACTTCAAATTATCCTATGTATGTGTGATAACACATTCTCTTGAAAAGCATGTATTTACTTCTTAATGTGTCTGTCCCTCAAGGCTGAGTATTAATTATTTTGCTCTTATATCACTCATTTCCTTGATTAAAAGACCATGTCTGCTCTAAATTATTTTATTCACTTAGATTTTTTTCTTTTATTCAAAGTACTACTTCACCTTGCTTTCAATTTCATAACAAACACTAAATATTAATAAAGAAAATCATTATTTCTTGCTCCAAATTATGATGTATAGCTTTGCCTACGTTATAAATTTTACAATAATTACTCCCTTAACTTGTTTCCAAAGTAATATTCTTTACATGACATTTCCCAGTTGATAATACTAATATTTCAAAGTTTATAATAACTTCAGTCAGGTCCACAGTCTTAATACATCACAAAAGAAGTGGTCCTTGCTTTTCTAGTATATAACTCACCAATCATACCAGGAAGACAGTGGCAGTTCTGTAGTGGAATTTTCACCTTCTACTTGGGAAACTCAGGTTCAATTCCAGCCAATGACCTCAAACACAACCACCACTAGGCTGTCTGTGGAGGTTTGTGAGTTACTGTGACGCTTAATATGTTTCAGTGTAGTTCCCAGACTTGGAAGAAATGGCCTGGTGATCTATTTCTGAAAATCAGCCAATGAAAATCATATGGATGAGGCGATGGAGACAAAATGGTATCCTACTAAAACTTGCCAGCCAATCCTCCTACAACAGAGACCCAGAGAAACTGAGTGAAACAGATATAATGATTCTGGAGTTATAAACAATGAATGAGAAGATAAAGAATTAGATCAAGCACTGATTGAGAAGGAAAATGGAGTGAGACCAGTGGCTGGGGAGAAAGAAGAGGCCAGGACCAGCCATAATGTGGTCATTTGAATACAAGGATATCAGATACTGACAAGGAGAGGGAAAAAAAAAAGACTTCACAGAATCCACACTGTGATAATGACACAGTGTAAATTGAGAGGAATTCAAGGAGGTGGATATAACTCTCTGTAGTGCTTAAGGCATTTGGCTGCTAACCAGAAGGCTGGTAGTTCAAACCCACTAGCAAATCCTTGGAAGAAAGATTGGCAATCTACTTCTGCAGTGATACAGCCTGGTAAACCCAAGGAGGGGTCTCTATGAGTCATATCCAACTCCACAGCAGTGAGTTTTGGTTTAGTCAGCCATATCTACTGCAGCAACCACTTCACCCAAAGGATGAGCATCATTACCAGCTCTTACACTATTGGATCAATGACAGATGGTGGATGACACCTATTCATCCCAACTGCAGCTCCTTTTTATGACAAAGAGACCCTCACTGACATGCACATCAGTTATTCCACCAACCCAGAGATATCTGGGGAGTACCCTAGTGCTGCCAAGCTAACAGTTGAAGAAGCACACCTTCCCCACACATTTGAATATATTGAAACAAAGGGAAACAAAAACCAGGGTGAAACAAACCAACACATAATCAACAAATAAAGACAACAAATTCAAAATGTCTCAGAGACAACAAACAAATTCCACTCAAACAAAGAAACAGGACAAGATAGTGGAAGCAAGTGACCAAAATAAAGAATTAGGAAACCCTCCCAAGAAAGGAAACATAATAGAACTACCTGATAAGGAATTAATTTACATATATACCAAATTCACTGCTGTTGAGTTGATTTGGCTCATAGTGACCCCTCCTTGGGTTTCCAAGGCAGTATCACTATATATATATATATGTATATATATGGAGTTCTGGTGGCACAGTGCCTAAAGTATTTGATGGTTAACCAGAAGGTTGGTGGTTCAAACCCACCAACAGCTCCACAGAAGGAAGATGGGACAAACTACTTCTGTAAAATAAATAAATAAATAAATAAAAATAACCACTTTGGAAACCCAATGGAGGTCACTATGAGTCAGAATCAACTCAATGACAGTGAGTTTTGGTATATTATA
>NW_006922473.1:253649-273089 GCF_000298275.1 Orycteropus afer afer
ATATAGGAGCTCTGGTGGTGCAGTGCCTAAGGCATTTGACTGCTAACCAGAAGAGAAGGCTGGTGGTTCAAACCCACCAGCCACTCCTCAGAAAGAAGGTTGGGCAATCTACTTCTGTAGTGATATAGCCTTAGAAACCCAAGGAGGGGTCACTATGAGTCAGATACAACTTGACAGCTGTGCATTGTATATATATATACACACACACACATACATATACATACATATGCATACATACATACACACACACACAGAGGATTTGCCAAAAGCTCAAGGAAACCAGAAATGAACGCAAGGAAAAGACTGACAATACCCTTGAAAAATTCTGGAAAATCATGCAAGAATACAATGACAAAATTAGTAGAGTTAGAATTCATACAGAAACAGGAATTAGAAATCCAGAAGATGAACACTAAAATTACAGAGACAGATCATGCATTAGAAGGACAAAATAGTAGACTGGATCAAGAATGCATATTGTAGCTAGAAGAAAAATTTCTTGACACCAGCTTGTATTAGGATAAATTAGAAAAAAAGAAAAGGATGAAGAAATATAAACAAAATGTAAAAATTATATGGAATGCTATCAAAATAACTAACATATATCTGATTAGAATTCCAGAACAAAAGGAAGCAAAAAAAAGAGAGAGAGAAAATTGTTAAATTATTGTAGGCTTGCCAGCAGAAAATTTCCCCAATATCATGAAAAATGAAAAGACATCCATCCAAGAACCCCATCCAGGATAGACCCCAAGAGAAATTCAACAAGACATAAAATAATCAAATTTTCCAAAACCAAAAACAATGTAAGAATCATGAAAGCAGTTCAGGAAATTAAAGTTATGTACAAAAGGCAACCAGTAAGAGTAATTTCTGATTTCTCAGTGAAAACCATTCAGGCAAGAAGGCAATGAGATGACATATACAAAACCTTGAAAAAAAATTGCCAACCAATTTTATATGCAGCAAAACTGTCCTTCAAATATGAGATGACATTAGGTATAATCCTAGACAAACAGAAATTAAGGGAATTTGTAAATTCCAGACCAATCATATAAGAGATCTAAAGTGAGTTCTTACAACAGAAAACCAACAAAGGAAGACCATAATTAAGATTAAGACACCTTTCAACATCACCCAGAAACCAGCCAAGGAAATGAATTCTCAAATTTAAAATAAGCTTACAAAATGGAAAATAGGGAACCAGAGAAGTCAATCTGTTAACAATACCAACTACAAAGCAAATAGAGGGAATAAATGGTAAAATTACAAAACTCTCATACAGAGATGAAGTCATGATGATGTCCGTATAAAACAGACTGATCCAAACTTAGGGAAATAATAATTTACTACAGGGTAACCAAAAAGAAAATTAATAAACCTTCTAACAAAATAAGAAAGAAGAAAGTCATACAGACCTCGCAAACACAAACTAAACAATAATGAACAAAAGGGAAAGAAAGCCACAGACAAATATTTGGAACAAAGAAACCACTAACAACACAATAAGAAAACAAACAAAACAAAATAGCAGCAGTAAATTCATACCTATCATTAATTACATTAACTGGAAATGGATTAAATACAATGGTCAAAAGAAAGAGAATGGCAGATTTGATAAGAAAATAAGACTCATCAATGTGCTGCCTATAAGAGACTCACGTTAGACACAAAGATAAAAATAAATCGAAAAAAAATCAAGATAATGGCAATCAAGAAGGAGCTGAAGTGGGAATATTAATTTCTGATGAAATATACTTCAAAGTAAAAAAACATCATAAGGGACAAGGAAGGCATTGCATGATGATAAAAGGGTCAATTGACCAAAAGGACTTGCTGTTCTGATTGCTAGGTGCCTTCAAGTCAGCTCCAACTCATAGCGATCCTATGTACAACAGAACGAAACATTTCCTGGTCTTGCACCAGCCTCACAATCCTTGTTATACCTGAGTCCATCATTGCAGGGACTGTGGCAATCATCTCTTTGAGGGTCATCCCCTTTGTCACTGACCTTCTACTTTACCAAGCATGATATTCTTCTCCAGGAAATGGCCCCTTCTGACAACATGACCAAAGTAGGTGAGATGATGTGTGGTCGTTCTCACTTCTGAGGAGCATTCAGGCTGTACTTCTTCCAGGATATATTTGTTCATTCTTCTGGCAGTCCATGGTGCTTTCATTATTCTTCAACAATACCACAACTCAAAAGCATAAACTCTTCTTACTTCTTCCTTGTTCATTGTCCACTTTTCACAAGCATATGAGACTATTGAAAATACCACGGTTTGGTTTGTTGTTGTTGTTGTTATGTGCCATCGAGCCAGCCCAGACTCATAGCGACCCCTCCTTGGGTTTCCGAGGCAGTATCACTACGGAAGTAGGATTGCCCAACCTTCCTTCCAAGGAGTGGCTGGTGGGTTTGAACCACCAGCCTTCTGGTTAGCAGTTAAGTGCTTTAGCCACTATGCTACCAGAGCTCCTATGGTTTGGTTTAGGTGCACCTTAATCTTCAAAGAGAAATCTTTGCTCTTCAGCACTTTAAAGAGGTCTTTTGTACCAGGTTTGTGCAATGCCGTCCGAATTCTTGACTTTTGCTTCCAAAATCTGCTGATTGCAGGTCCAAGTAATATGAAATTTTTGACAACTTCAATCATTTCTCCATTAATCGTGATGCTACTTATCAGTCCAGTTGTGAGGATTTTTGTTTTCTTTATATTGAGGTATAATCCATACTGCAGACTGTAGGATTTACACAGTCATCTTCACTCTCAGCAAGCTAGGTTGTATTGTCTGCATATTGCAAGTTGTTAATGAGTTTTCCACCAATCTTGATGCTGCATTCTTCTTCATATAGTCCAGCCTCTCGGATTATTTGCTCAGCATACAGATGGAATAAGCATGGAGAAAGGATGCAACGCTGACATACTCCCTTCCTTATTTTAAACTATGTAGTATCCCTGTTGCATGCCCTGTTCAAATGACATTTTCATGGTCTATGTACAGGTTTCACATGAGCACAATTAAGTGTTCTGGAATTCCCATTTTTCTCAATGTTATAAATGTATTATGATGCACACTGTCAAATGATTTTGCATAGTCTATAAAACACAAGCAAATATCTTTCTTATACTTTGTTGTCAACAAAGATCCATCTGATATCAGCAAAGATATTTTTCATTCCATGTCCTCTTCTGAATTCAGCTTGCATTTCTGGAAGTTCCCTGCCAATATACTGTTGCAACCACGTCTGAATTACCTTCAGCAATATTTGACCTTTGTCTAATATTAATGATATTCAATAATTTTGACATTCTGTTGGACTATCTTTCTTTGGAATGGGTACAAATATGTATCTCTTCTAGTTAATTGGCAGGTAGATGTCTTCCAAATTTCATGACAGAAACAAGTAAGTTCCTCCATCACAGCATCCATTTGTTGAAACATGTCAATGGGTATTCTGTTAATTCCTGGATCCTTGTTTTTTGCCAATTCCTTCAGATCAGCTATGATTTCTTCCTTCAATACCATTGGTTCTTGATCATATGCCACCTCCTGAAATGGATGATCATTGACCAATTCTTTTTTGTTCAGTGACTCTTTGTATTCCTTCCATCTTCTTTTGATATTCCCTGCATCATTAAATATTTGACCCATAGATCTTTCAACATTGCAACTTGAGGCTTCATTTTATTTTTTTTTTTTTTTAACATTTACTGTGCTTTGGGTGCAAATTTACATAGCAAACTTGTTTTACATCCAGCAGTTCATATGCATATCTGATTTTGCAGCCCCAGTTACCATCCCCAACCATAAAAAATCTTTCCTCCTCTTTCACCTCTGTGACCACCCCCTCCCTGTTCCCTTCTTATCCATGCATTCCTTTCTGTCCAGCTTTCTCCTTATGTGAGAACTACTCCTCTGGTGTCTCATGGCTGATTGACCCAAGTGATGCATCTCCCTACAATAGGTGGGTGCATCCATTGGGATAGGTGTTTTGTATGTAGGTCTTTCTACTGGTGGACTGAGAGACAACCCATGTAAGTAATTCCATTTCTGGGCCAAAGTCCCAGGGGTTCCACCAGTCTTTCTCTGACCAGCAATTCTGGTCATTTTTGTGATTTCAAATTTTTTTTCCACAATTTTCTTCCCACTCTATCCAGGATCTCCAGATGTGATCCCTTTCAAGCGATTAGCATTTGTAGCTGGGCACCATTTAGTTCTGGTCTCGGTTCATGGAGGCTGAGGTCCTCATGGTCCATCTCACTTTTGGACTAATTGTTTCCACTTGATTTTGATGTTCTTCACTCTTTTTTGCTCCAGATGGCAGGAGACCAATAGTTGCATCTTAGACAGTTCCTTGAAAGCTTTTAAGACCCCAGTCACTACTAACCAAATTAGGTTGTAGTACAAAAATTTTATGAATTATGTTTGTCAATTAAATGTGATGTCCCCTGAGACAATAGTCCCAAATCCCCAGGCCTGGTGACTCTCACAGATGTTTGGTTGTCTCTGAGAAGTTACTCTAACCTTGTTTTCAGTTGCATGTGTAATGTATGTGGCTGATTTTGTAGTACAAGTGCATATGTAAGATTATCTTCAGCCAAATCTATCCTTGGTCTAGGGTGTATTCCTGTTCACCTACCCCCGCCTACTCTTCTCACCTGTCTATGCATTAATCCATAGCCTGGTATTTAGTGCTAGTGATACTGCAGTGTTGTGCCTGTAATAGTGTTTGCCTCTGTTGTCTGTATGTTTTGTGTTCATTTCAGTGTCTTTCCTTTCCCCAGTGTCACCATGCTGATCACAGACTCTTTTCGTACTTTTCCTCCCCTCACCCAAATCGACACATGACCCACAAATAGTCTGAGATTTTCCTTCCTCTTCCCTCCCATCCCCTGTAACCAATAAAGTATATTTCCATCCCTGAATAAACTTTCCTTGCCTTTTTTACAATAGTGGTATTTGTCTTCTGAGATTGACTTATTTCATTCTGAACAATGTCCTCTAACTTCACCCATGTTTTGAGATAATTTGTGTATTCTTCATTTTTTTTTTTTTTTTAATGTTGCATAGTATTTCATTATTTGAATATACCATAGTTTGGTTATCCAGTTATCTGTTGATGGGGACTTAGGTTGTTTCCATCTTTTGTTATAGTGAATTGTGCTGCAAGGAACATTGGTGTGCATATGTCCATTTATATTCTGTCACTCACCTCCTTAGGATATATTCTTAGTAATGGAATTGCTGGATCAAGTGGTATTTCAATTTTCAGGTTTTTTTTTTTTATGGAAATGACATACTATTTTCCACAATGGTTATACTATTTTGTAGTCCCACCAGCAGTGTATGAGAGTTCTAATCTCTCTGCAGCTTCTCCGGTATTTATTTACTTTCTGTCTTGTTCAACTTTGCTATTATTGCTGGGGTGAGACGGTATCTCATTGTTATTTTGATTTGCATCTCCATAAAGACTAATGATAGTGAGCATTTCCTCATGTGTTTGTCGGCCTCTTGTATATTCTCTTTAGTGAAAAATCTGTTCCTTTCCTTTGCCCATTTTTGAATTGGGTTGTTTGTCTTTTTGGTGTTGAGGTGTTGAAGTTTTCTATAAATTTTGGAGATAAGTCCCTTATCACATATTTCATAGTCAAATATTGTTTCCCAATATGTAGGTTCTCTTTTTGCCCTTTTGGATAAGTCTTTAGATGCACATAAGAATTTAATTTTTAAAAGGTCTTAGTCATCTGGTTTCTCTTATGCTGCCTGTGCATTTTGAATTATACTTGATAATCTATTTATGTCACAAATATGCCTCCTAGATTTGCCCCTATTTTATTTTTGATGACCATTATAATTTCGGGTTTTATATTTAAGTCTTTGATCTCCAACTTGAGTTTGTTTTTGTGTATGGGGTGATATATGTGTCTTGTTCTACTTTTCTACAAGTGGATATACACTTTTGCCAGCACCATTTGTTAAAGAGTCTATCTCTCCCCCAGTTAATGTGTTTTGGTCCTTTGTCAAGTTCAGCTATCCATGGATGAATGGGTCTGTTTCTGAGTCTGTTTCTGAGTCTTAAATTCTGTTCCATTGGTCTATCTGTTTATGACTGTACCAATACCATGATTTTTTTAACTATTATGGCTCTATAATAGGTTTTGAGGTCCAGGAGTTTGAGACATCCTACTTTATTTTCTTTCTTCAGTAGTGCTTTGCTTATCCAAGGCTTCTTTCATTTCCATGTGAAATTGGTGATTGGTTTTTCCATGTCCTTAAAAAATGTTGATGGAATCTGGATTGGGATCGCATTGAATGTGCAGATTGCTTTGGATAGTATTGTCATTTTCACAATATTCAGTCTTCCTATCCATGAACAAGGGACATTCTTACATTTATATGTGGATCCCTTGTAGTTTATTTT
Organism: Orycteropus afer afer; assembly: GCF_000298275.1. Classification (NCBI taxonomy): domain Eukaryota; kingdom Metazoa; phylum Chordata; class Mammalia; order Tubulidentata; family Orycteropodidae; genus Orycteropus; species Orycteropus afer. Next base: position 260,074 of record NW_006922473.1, read on the forward strand.
ACTAGGTTTTATAGTTTTCTTTGTACAGTTATTTTGTGGCCTGGTTAAGATTTATTCCTAAGTATTTTATCTTTGTACTAGCTATTGTAAATGGTATTGTTTTCCTTATTTCCTTTTCAGAGAACTCTTTTTTGAGAAATCCAACTGAATTTTGTATGTTGATCTTGTATCCTGGCACTTTGCTGAACCCTTCTATTACTTCCAGTATTTTTTTTTTTTTTTACTGAGTCTCTTGGATTTTCTATGTATAGGATCTTTTCATCTGTGAATTGAGATAGCTTTACTTCTCCTTTGCCAATTTGAACTTCTTTTATTTCTCTTTCTTGCCTTATTGCCCTGGCTAGGACTTCCAATACAATGTTGAATAGAAGTGGTGATAGAGGTCATCCATGTCTGGATCCCATTCATAGGGGAATGCTTTGAATCTTTTGCCCTTAACAATAATGCTGATTGTTGGTTTTGAGCTGCTTGTTGAAATCTGTTTAGTTCTTTTATCTTGTCATTTCTTCCATTTGCTTTATCTACTCCCTGTTCAAGACCAAGTTAAAATATATTTTCATCTTTTCTTCCTTTCCTGTATTTTTAATGACCTTTTGCTTTCCTCATGGATGATATTCTTGATGTTATCCACAATCCATCTGGTTTTTGGTCATTAGAGATCAATGTGTCAAATCTATTTTTCAGACAGTCTCTAGATTTAGGTGAGATATAATCAAGGTCATATTTTTGCTTCTGTGGACTTGTTTTAATTGGCTTCAGCTTCACCTTGAACATGCATATGAGCAGCTGATGGTCTATTCCACAGACAGCTCCTGGCCTTGTTTTGGCTGAAGATACTGAACTTCTCCATCACCTCTTTCCACAAATAGAGTTGATCTGATTCCTGTGTAGTCTATCTGAAGAGGTCCATGTTTATGTTGTTGAAAAAAGACATTTGCAATGAATAAATCATTGGTGTTGCAAAATTCTATCATGTAATGGCCAACATCAATTCTGTTACCAAGGCCATATTTTCCAACTACTAGTGATTCTTCATTTCCAAAATTTGCATTCTAATCACCAGTAATAATCAATACATCTCAATTGCATGTTTGCTCAATTTCCGACTGTAGAAGTTGGTAAAAATCTTTAATTTCTTCATTGTTGGTTTTGGTGATTAGTGCATAAATTTGAATATTAACAGTATTAACTGGTCTTCCCTTTAGCCATATGAATATTATCCTATTACTGACAGCATTGTACTTCAGGAGAGATCTTGAAACATTTTTGTGATGAAGAATGCCACTCCATTCCTTTTCAATTTGTCATTCCCTGCCTAGTAGATCATATGGTTGTCCGATTCAAAATAGCCAAAACCAGTCCATTTCAGCTCACTAATGCCTAGGATATTGATCCTTAGGCATTGCATTTCATTTTGGACAAATTCCAACTTTCCTAGATTCATACCTCATATATTCCATCATCCAATTATTAATAGATGTTTGCAGCTATTTCTTTTCATTTTGAATCTTGACCCATCAGCAGTGGGTTCTCAAAAGCTTTACTCCATCCAAAACATTAAGGTTGACTTTTCTTTGAGAAAGTAGCTCTGCCCCAGTCATATTTTGAGTGCCTTCTGAGCCTCATCTTCCAGCACTGTATCAGACAATGTTTCAGGGCTATTCATAAAGTTTTCCAGTAATATATCAGACAGTATTTCATTACTATTCATAAGGTTTTCACTGGCCAATTCTTTTAGAATTGGATGGCCCCTTTCTTCCTCTCAGTGCTTCTTAGTCTGGAAGCTCTGCTGAAGCCTTTCCACCATGGATGAACTTGTTGGTATTTGAAATACCATTGGTATAGCCTCCAGCCTCACAGCAACACACAAGCCACCACAATATGATAAACTGATAGATGAGTGGTGGAAGAGGATGAACCACATTAAGTATCTATGGACTCAATGAAAAATTACAAATACATATAGCAAAATTAACTGAATTGAAAAGGGAAATAGACAATTCTTCAAAAGCAGTAGGTGAATTAAACACACCATTTCTGATGAAGGACAAAACAGCTACAGACTAACTCAACAAAGACACATGAAGAACTCCAAAACTTCATTATCCAACTTGACCTCATGGACATACACAGAATACTCCACCCAACAACAGCACAATATATATTCTCTTCCAGTACACATGGAACATTCTCCAGAATAGACCATATGTTAGGCCACAAAACAAGCCTCTATAAATTTAAAAACATCAAAATACTAAAAAGCATCTTCTCAGATTACAATGCTATAGAACAAGAAATCAATAATAGGAAGACTGGGAAAAAGAAATCAAATACATGGAAACTCAATAACACACTGCTCAAGAAATAATGGGTATCAGATAAAATAAAATGTAAAAAAAAAAAAAAAAAATCCTAGCAACAAATGAGAATGAAAACACAGCATACCAAACCTAGGGGACACAGCAAAAGCAGTAATCAGACATAAATTTCTAGCAACAAAGGTACACATCAAAAAAGAGGAAACAATAAAAATCAACATTTTAACCCAAGGACACTAGCAATTAGAAAATGAGCAACAAAAGAAAACTACCATCTCCAGAAGAGAGGAAATACTAAAGACCAGAGCATAAATAAACTAAGCAAGAAACAGAAAAGCAATAGGAAAAAAAAAAAAAAAAAATCAAGACTAGAAGCTAGTTTTCAAAAAGATTAATAAAATTAACAAACTGCAGACAAATTTAATTGAGGAAGAGAAAGAGAAGATGCAAGTAACACAAATAATAAATGAAATGAGCAACCTCACAACAGAACAACTGGAAGAATTGGACAAAATTCTAGGAACAAAAGACCTACCTAAACTAAAGCAAACTGAGGTAGAAAATTTGAACAGACTCATAACAAAGGAAGAAATTGAGCACATCATAAAAAAAAAAAAAAAAAAAAAAACTTCCCCCAAAAAACATCCTGTCCCAGACAGTTTCACTGGAGAATTCTATCAAACAATCAAAGAAAAGCTGACATCTACCTTATTCCAACTATTTCATAACATAGGAAAGGATGGCATCCTCCCAATCTCATACTATTACACAATATAACTCTGATACCAAAATCAAGTAAAAATATCACAAAAAGGAAAACTAAACCAATATCCTTTCTTTGATATAGACACAAAAATCTTCAACAAAATTGTCACCAATAGAATCCAACACCATATTAAAAAAAGAATATACCATGACCAAGTTAGACTATTACCAGGTATGCAAAGATGGTTCAACATTAGAAAAACAAGCAACATAATCCATCACAAAAATAAAAAAAGGAAAAGAACCACATGATCATTTCAATCCATGTTGTTGTTGTTGTTGTTGTTAGGTGCTGTCAAGTATCTCTGGCTCATAGTGACCCTGTACACATCAGAACAAAACACCACCCAGTTCTGCACCAGCTCCATGATCCTTGCTATACTTGAACCCATTGCCACAGCCACTGTGTCAATCCATCTCCTTGAGGGCCTTCCCCTCTTTCATCGACCCTCCACCTTACAAAGCATGACATCCTTCTCCAGAGAATAGTCCCTTCTGATAATATGAGCTAAGTAGGTGAGACGAAGTCTGGCCATTCTCACTTCCAAGGCCCATTTTGGCTGCACTTCCTCCAGGACAGATTTTAGCAGTCCATGGCACTTTTAGCACTTTTAGCCAGCAAGACAATTCAAAAGCATCAATTCTTCTTCAGTCTTCCTTATTCACTGTCCAGCTCTCACACACATATGAAGTTATTGAAAATATCATGGCTTGTGTCAGGCACACCTTAGTCCTCAAAGAGATATCTTCGCTTATTACTTGAAAGAGGTCCTTTACAGCAAATTTGCCAAGTGCTATATGTCGTCTGATATCCCACTGCTTCTTCCATTGGTGTCAGTTATAGAACCAAGCAATGTGAAGTCTTTGACAATTTCAATCTTTTCTCCTTTTATCATGATGCTGCTTATAGGTCCAGTTGTGAGGATTTTAATCTTCTTTATATTGAGATGTAATCCATACTGCAGACTGTAATCTTCACTCTTCATCAGTAAGTGTTTCAAGTCATCCTCACTTTAAGCAAGCAAAGTGGTGTTGTCAGCATATCGCAGGTTGTTAATGATTCTTCCTCCAATCTTGATGCCACATTCTTCTTCATATAGTCCACCTTCTCAGATTATTCTCTCAGCAAATAGATTAAATAAATATGGTGAAAGGATATAACCCTGACATGCTCCCTTCTTGGTTTTAAACCATGCAGTGTCCCCTTGTTCCATTCGAACAACAGCCTCCTGGTCTATGTACAGGTTCCTCATTAGTACAGTTAAGTGTCCTGGAATTCCCATTCTTCTCAATGCTGTGATCCACACAATCAAATTCTTTTGCATAGTCAATAAAACACAAGTAAACATCTTTCTGGTATTCTATGTTTTGAGCCAGGTTCCATCTGACATCTGCAATGATATCTCTTATTCTACATCCTCTTCTGAATCCAGCTTGCACCTCTCAAAGTTCTCTGTCAATATACTGCTGCAACCATTTTTGAATTATTTCAACAAGATTTTACTTACATGTGATATTAATGATATTGTTCTATAATTTCCACATTTCAATCCATGTGGAAAAGGCAATTGTTAAAATCTAGCACCCATTCTTGATAAAAATTTCTCAGTAAAATAGGAATAGAAGGGAAATTTTTCAGCATAATAAAGGGAATACATGCAAAACCAACAGTTAACTTTATTCTCGGTGGAGAATGACTCAAAGCTTTTCCCTTGAGAATGGGAACCAGAAAATGATGTCCTCTACCACCACTTCTATTCAATATTATATTGAAATTTCCAGCCAGGGCAATAAGGCAATATAGAGAAAGAAAAAATATCCAAATTGGCAAACAACAAGTAAAAACTATCTCTATTTGTAGGTGACATGATTCTATATATAGAAGAAAACAAGAGACTCAACAAGAAAACTACTGGAACTAATTGAAAGATTCAACAAAGTTGCAAGATACAAGATCAACATGCACAAATCAGTTAGATTCATTTACATCAATAAAGAAGACCCTGAAAAGGAAATGAAGAAATCAGTACTATTTATATTAGCTACCAGAAAGATATAAAATACTTAGGAATAGATCTTACCAGATACACAAAAAACCTATACAAAGAAAACCACAGAACACTACTATAAAGAACTACAAGAAACCTACATAAATAAAAGAATATGCCATGCTCAGGTTTAGGAAGATTGAACATTCCAAAAATGTCAATATTACCCAAAGCAATCTATAGAGTCAATGCAATATCAATTCAAATATCATCAAAATTCTTTAAGGACATGCAAACAACAATCCCTAATATTATATGGAAAGGAAAGAGAACTTGGATAAGCAAAGCTCTACTAAAGAAGAAAAGGTAATTAGGAGGTTTCACACTTTCCAATTCCAAAACCTACTACACAGTCATAGTAGTAAAAACAGCCCTGTACTGGTATAACAACACATACATAAACCAGTGAAATAGAACTGGGAATCCAGAAATAGATCCATCCACCTATGGACAACTATCTTTGACAAAGGGCTGAAACTCTATCAATGGAAATAAATAGGCTCTTTATCAAATGGTGCTGGTAAAACTGAATTCCTATTTGCAGAAATGAAACAAGATCTAAAAATCACAACAAGATCTAAAAATGAGCTCAAGATAGATAAAAAATCTAAACTTATAACACAAAACTATAAAGTTCATCAAAGATAAAATAGGGTCAAACTTATGGGTGCTAATTTTTGGCATAATTAGACTATCATGCATAACCTAAAATGTGCAAACAGCAGATGATAAACTAGATGACAGGGACCGTCCAAAATTTAAATTCTTATGTGTGTTAAAAGACTTCTCTAAAAGAGTAAAAGGAGAACCTACAGATTGGAAAAAAAATTTGGCCATGACATATCCAACAAGGGGCTTACCTGTAAAATTCATAGAAAACTTTAACACCTCAACATCAAAAAGACAAAGAATCTACCTCAGAAATGGGCAAAGGACATTAACAGCCCCTTCACCAAAGAAGTTATTCAGACAGCCAACAAACACATAAAAAATGCTGATGATCCTTAGCCATTAGAGAGATGAAAATCAAAACAAAAATGAGATATCATCTCATTTCAGCAATATAGCAAAGTTCAACAAGACAGAAAACTGCAAATGCTGGTGAGGATGTGGAGAGATTGGAACTCTCATATACTGCTGGTGAAATTGCAAAATTGTGCAAACACTGTGGAAAACTGTATGGGTGCTTCCTTAAAAAGTTCTAAATAGCAATACCATTTGATCCAGCAATTCCACTACTAACTAGGAAGACAGCCTAAAAAAGGTGAGGTTTGGGACACAAACAGATATATATACACACACACCTGCTCATCGCAGCACTATATACAATAACAAAGATAGGGAAACAACCTAAGTCCTGTCAATTGATGAGTGGAAACCAAACTATGGTGCTTATACACAATGGAATACTATGCAACATTAAAGAATAATGGAAAGTCTCCAAATCACCTCATAACATGGATGAATTTGGAAGATATTATGCTGAGTGAAATAAGTCAGTCACAGAAGAACAAATATTTTATGAGTCTTTTATTATAAAAAGTGAAGGAAAGGTTTATACAGAGAGGGAAAGTATCTTTGTTGGTTACCAAGGATCGTGTCTGTTGATTAAGAGACAAATACTTATTTTGGTGAAGAGAAAGGCAATATAATAAGAGCATGTTGCCTGCACAGTATCACCAAGAAAAAAGAAGACATGGAAAGGGGCACAAGAGGTATAAACAATAAAAGTAAATGCTATTATATATAAAATACTACATTATCAGTAATAGCAAACACTAATCTATGGGTTTATACATAAGTAGACAGGCAAGATCGAATGTGGATAGGCGAACAGGAATATATTCACAATGATACATAGGTTGGGCAGACGATATTCCTACATGTGTATTTTTATGTTCTATAGAAATGTTTATGTGCAGTATAAATCAGCCACTCGTCGAAAGGAAGGTTGGGAAATCTACTTCCATAGTGATACCGCCTTGGAAACCCAAGGAGAGGTTGCTATAAGTCAGATCCATATGCAATATAAAGCTAATGGGGCAAAGTTAGGATAACTTCTTAGCCGCAACTAACCTAGTGGGAGTGAGTTCCTGGGCCTGTGAGCTCGGGACTATTGTTGTGATAGGCATCAAGCTTAATTGGCACAATATAGTACATAAAAACATTATTCCACATCTTAGTTTGGTGAATAGGAGCTCTGGTAGCATAGTGCCTAAGGCACTTGACTGCTCACCAGAAGGCTGGCGGTTCAAACCCACCAGCCACTCCTCAGAAGGAAGGTTGGACAATCCTACTTCCTTAGTGATACTGCTTCGGAAACCCAAGGAGGGGGTCGCTATGAGTTGGGGCCGACTTGATGGCAAACAACAACAACAACAAAAAGTTTGGTGAATAGTGACTGGGGTTTTAAAAGCTTACGAATGGCCATGTAAGATGCAATTACTGGGCTCTTGTTGTCCAGAGAAAAGAAGAGTGAAGAAAATCAAAGATGCATTAGTCCAAAGGACTAATGGACCATGAGAACTATAGCCTATTTGATCCTGAGACAAGAGCAACTAGATGATGTCCAGCTACCAAAATGAAACACTTGAAAAGGGATCATAATTGGAGATCCTGTAGAGAGTAGAGAAGATATGGACCAAATTTAAATTAAAAAAAAAAAAAGAAAAGAAAAGAAAAGCATTTAAAAGACCAGGATTATTGGCCAGATAGAGACTGGTGAAACTCCTAAGACTGTGACCCCTGGTCAACTTTCAGACTTGGCATTGGACTTACTTTCATGATTAACTTTTAGCCAAATACTTGATAGGCCTATGAACTGAATAATTACACCAGACAGATGCACTCCTTATAAACAGTAAGTCATGGGAAATCAGAAGGGCAGCATTTGTACAGGGAGAAATTTAAGGAGGGAAGAATCCATGTGGTTGTTGTTATGTGCCGTCAAGTCAGACTTGACTCACAGTGACCCCTCCTTGGATTTCCGAGGCAGTATCACTACAGAAGCAGATTGCCCCATCTTCCTTCCGAGGAGTGGCTGGTGGGTTTGAACCGCCAGCCTTCTCATTAGCAGTCGAGTGCCTTAGGCACTATGCTATCAGAGAATGCATTTAAAAAAAAAAAAAAAAATTAACCAAACTCACTGCCATCAAGTGGATTCGACTCATAGTGACCCCTCCTTGGGTTTCCAAGGAGTTCCCCAAACTCCTTGGATTTCTCTGTGGAAATAGATTGCCCAACCTTCCTTCCAAGGAGTGACTGATGGGTTTGAACCACCAGCCTTCTGGTTAGCAGTCAATGCCTTAGGCACTACACTAGCAGGCATGCATAGGCAAGGACAAAGGGAAAGGGTAACCACAGGGAGGAAACAGGAAGAGAGTTACTATATTGTGAGAATTGTAATCAGTATCACAAAAAAAAAAAAAAAAAATGTGTATGAACTATTGAATGAAAAACAAATCTGCTTGTAGACATTGGGTTTGTCTGCTGCAGCAACCAGCAGCTGCCTGAGCTAAGAGACACCTCTAGCTTCAGTGGACTTGGAGCAAGAGAGAGAGCTGAAGCCTGAGGTTGAGGGGCTTTCACCTAGCCCCTAGAGCTGCCACTTTGAACTTGGATTTCTAGCCTCCTAAAATGTAAGAGAATACATCCCTGTTGGTTAAAGACACCCATTTGTGGTATTTCTGTTAGAGTGGCACAACAGAACAAACACATTGTACATATACCCCCCTCCCCTTTTTTTTTCTTTTTTGTGGAGGCAGCTGCTGACTGCTGTGGCTGAGGCTGACAAACCCAAGGTCTACAAGTAAAATGGTACAGTCCCAAGATTGCCAAACAACGTGGCAGGCCACTAGTTCAAATCCAGAGAGTACCCAAGATTGGTGGGAGACATGGCAGCATGCTGAATGAAGACTCAGCTACATACAGGAGCAAAATTAATTTTCTATACAACAGTTAATACACATTTTGTGTCATGACATTGACTGTAATCCCTATAATGTAACAACTCTCTTCCCACTTCCTCCTTCTGGTTACACTTTCCTTGCATCCTTCTTTCCTATGCATTCCTGCTCTCTGAGCTCTCCCCCTATGCAAACACTGCCCTTCCTGTTTCCTATCATTGATGTGTACCTTCCTCATGTAAATATTCACCTTATACACCTGTCTATTGTTTGGTTGGAAGCCATGGGAGTGATTTCAGTTCTAGTCCTGAAGGATCACTAAGGGCTATAGTCTCAAGGGTTTTACTAGTCTCTATCAGACAAGCAAGCCTGGTCATTTTTATAATTTGGAGTTTTGTTCCACATTTTTCTCCCACTTTATCCAGGATCTCATATTCTGATACCTTTCTGAGTGGTTGACAGTGGTAGCTGGACACTGTCTAGTTCTTCTGGTCCCAGGGTCATGTAGGTTGAGGTCTGCATGGTCCATCAGTCCCTTGGATTAATTGTTTCCATGTGTCTTTGGTTTTCTTCATTCTTCTTTGCTCCAGATGAGGAGAGACCAATTGTTACATCTTAGATGGCCACTTGAAAGCTTTTCTACTCACTAAAGTAAGATGTAGAATGACATTTTTTTGTGTAGTATTTTATTACCACCTGTAAATCTTATGCACCAATCTATGTCTTCCCTTTCCTTAGTGATACTGTGCTAGTCACATGCTTTTGTTATATTACTTTTCCCTTCATCCATATAAACCTGTCTCTTAATTATTCACCTATTGTCCATCCTGTCTCCTCTCATCCCATCCCTAGTAACTAACAAAGAAAATTTCCTTCCCTGTGTAAACCTTTCCCTCACTTTTTACAGTAATGGACTTATAGAATATTCATTATTCTGTGATTGACTTATTTCACTCAGCGTAATGTCCTCCAAGTTCATACATGTTATGATGTGATTTGCAGATTCTTCATTATTATTTAATGCTGCATAGTATTCCATAGGAGCTCTGGTAGCATAGTGGCTAAAGCACTTGACTGCTAACCAGAAGGCTGGCGGTTCAAACCCACCAGCCACTCCTCGGAAGGAAGGTTGGGCAATCCTACTTCCGTAGTGATACTGCCTCGGAAACCCAAGGAGGGGTCGCTATGAGTCGGGGCCGACTCGACGGCACATGACAACAATAACAACAACAACAGTATTCCATAGAGTGTAACCAAACCATTGTTTCGTTATTCACTCAGAAGTAGACAGGCACTTATATGTTTCCATCTCTTTGCTGTTCTAAATACTGCCATGATAAACAGGATATGCATTTATCTATTTGAGTCCCATATCTCACTTCTTTAGGATATATTCCTTGTTAGTAGTGATTGCTGAATCAATTGGGGTTGCTATTTCCAACTTTTTCAGGAAACCATACTATTTTCCACAGTGGTTGTACCATTTTACAGTCCAGCTAGCAGTGTATGATAATTACAATCTCTCCACAATCTCACCAGCATTTGTTGTTTTCTGTCTTGTTGAACTTTGCTATTATTGCTGGAGTAAAATGAGATCTCGTTGTTTTGATTTGCATCTCTCTAATGACTAAAGAGGAGCTCTGGTAGCGTAGAGCCTAAGGCACTTGACTGCTAACCAGAAGGCTGGTGGTTCAAACCCACCAGCCACTCCTCTGAAAGAAGGTTGGGCAATCCTACTTCCATAGTGATACTGCCTCAGAAACCCAAGGAGGGGTCACTATGAGTCGGGGCCAACTCGACGGCAAATAACAACAATGACTAAAGATCACCAGCAATTTTTCATGTGTTTGTTGGCTGCGTGAATATCATCTGAAGGGTGAAGGGTCTGTTAATGTCTTTTGCCCATTTTTGAAGTGGTTTGTTTGTCTTTTTGATGTTGAGGTTTAAAGTTTTCTATAAATTTTACAGATAAGTCCTTTGTTGGATATGTCATGGCCAAATTTTTTTTTTTTTCCCAATCTATAGGTTCTCTTTTGACTCTTTTGAAGAAGTCTTTGGAAGCACATAAAAATATAATTTTTAGAAGGTCCTATTCATCTAGTTTATCTTCCATTGTTTGCATATTTTGGATTGTGCTTGATAGTCCAGTTATGCCCTAAAATAGGGCCCCCTATTTTACTTTGCTTAACTTTATATATATATAGATAGATAGATAGATAGATAGATAGATATTTTTTTATTTATTTAGGTCTTTGATCCATGTTGAATTCATGTTTGTGTATGGTGTGTGGTAGGGATCTTGTTTCACTTTTTCTGCAAATGAATATCCAGTTTTTTGAACACTATAAAGAGCCTATGTCTTCCCCAAATGAATGGGTTTTGACTCTTTGTAAAAGATCAGCTATCTATATGTGAATGAATTTATTTATTCTGATGTTGCTTTTGGTCCATTTGTGAGGATATTTTGTTTTCTTTATGTTGAGGTGTAATCCATGCTTAAGGCTGTAGTCTTTGATGTTCATCAGTAAGTGCTTCAAGTCATCTTCATTTTCAGCAAAGAAGGGTATGTCATCTGCATATCACAAGTAGCTCATGAGCCTTCCTCCAATTCTGATGTCACATTCTTCTTCATACAGTCCAATTTCTCAGATTATTTGCTCAGAATAGATTGAATAAATGTGGTGAAAGACTACAACCCAATGCACACCTGTCTTGATTTTAAACTATGAAACATCCCATCATTTTGTTCAAATAACTGCTTCTTGGTCTGTGTACACATTCCAAATAATGACACTTTGGTGCTCTGGAATTCCCATTCTTGCAATGTTATCAATAATGCATAATCTACACAGTCAAGTGCCTTTGCATGGTCAATAAAACAGAGATAAACATCGTTCAGATGTTCTTTGCTTTCAGCCAAGATCCATCTGACATCAGCAGTGATAGAGCTCAGTCCACTGCCTTTCTGAATCTAGCTTGAATTTCTGACAGTTCCCTATTAATGTACTACTGCAATCCATTTTGAATTATCTTCTGCAAAATTGTAATTGTGTGGAATATTAATAATATGGTTCTATGATTTCTGCTTTCTATTGTATACCTTTTTCTTTGGAATGACACAAATATAGATTTAACTCCTCGGAAGCAAGATTGGGTAATCTATTTCCATAGAGATACCCCACCTCGGAAACCTAAGGAGGGGGTCTCTCTGAGTTGAATCAACTGGACAGCAGTGTGTTTTTTTTTTTTTTTTTGGTTTCCAGTCTGTTGGCCATCTAGCTATCTTCCAATTTTCTTGGCATCAACAAATGAATGCCTCCAGTGCTGCATACATTGTTGAAACATATCAATGGGTATACACATGTATAATCACCATTTATGTTGTTGAAAAAAGGTATTTACAATGTATAAATTTTTGGTCATGTAAAATCCTATCGTGTAATCTCCAGCATCATTTCTATCACCATGGCATTCTTTTCCAATAAGCATTCCTTCCTCTTTATTTCCTAATCTTGCATTTCAATCATTGGTAATTATCAGTGCATCTTGATTGCATGTTTGGTCAATTTCAGGTTGCATAAGTTGAGAAAAATAATCAATTTTTTCATCTTTGCCTTTAGTGATTGATGTGTAAATTGGAATAACAGGTCTTCCTTGTCAGTGTATGGATATTATCCTATCACTGACAACACTGTACTTTAGGATAAGTCTTGAAATGTTCTTTTGAGAATGAATGCAATATCAGTCCTCTTCAATGTGTCATTCCCTGCATAGTAGACCATAAAATTGTATGATTCAAAATGACCAATACCAGCACATTTCAGCTCACTATTGCCTAGGATATCTAGGGTTTTTTGTTGTTGTTGTTGTTGTTGTTTTTTAATTTTATTTTGATTTGGGTGAAGATTTACAGAGTAAATTCACTTTTCATACAGCAGTTCACATATACTTTGTCTCATGTCATTGACCAAAATTTATAA